>NC_134695.1:35873122-35945622 GCF_050947455.1 Rhinoderma darwinii
AGAAATAAAAAGACAAATGAAAATAACTCAATTACAAAAGTTGAAATTTTTTTTTTACTATTTTTAAACAAATGTTATTTGAGATTCAACATATTTCATCTAATTATTTTATATGTATCAAACTTAAAAAGTGTATTTGTTATTTAGATAAAAAAAATTAAGTGCACTTTAAACTATCTTTAAGATACATTAAAGTGAATATCCTCCTGTTAACATCATGTTGTTTTTAGCTCGAACATTCTGTGCCGATTTATTTCTTGCTATATCTTTATAGGGGTCCGAACACTGTTTTCCTGATACAGAGCTCCAAATCCAGGCCACTAGGGGAAGCTTAGGAACGTATTGCATACTGCTTGATCAATGCATAAGTTGTATGCAGTAAGCCTCTAAATTCTAGTGGTGGATGCAGGCAGATTTTTCTAATTTAACTCTAACACGATTTAGAGCTATGCATCAAAAAAATAGAATTCTGATCCCAATAAAGATATAAGAAATGAATCAGCACAGAGTTTTGGACTGAGTAAATGAAAAAAAATATTTAAAATGGAGACATTAACTTCAAGAAGTTCATGGAGTGGGAGTTTAGGTACAGTTTATAGACCCTCTGATTGCAGATCGGACCGCTGTTCTTTCAATATTACAGCTTTAGGTCAGTGGAAACTTTTGCATAGGTCCCAAAATTTACTGTACATGAGTAAAGATTCCAGCATTATTTAACCTGTTAATAAAATGTCTAACCGGGAAAATTATTATTAGAAAGATTTTCGATTGGTATAACTTACTGATCCTAACAAAATGAAATTAATATTGAATCATTTGTCTAAAATTTCAGAAGGGTTGTGGAGGAAAACTTCAATACAGTGAATGTTTTACATGATTTCCAGCAGCCGTAAAATTGTGAAATGGCTGTTGCTTGAGATTGTGTATGTTCCCTTATATGCAAAATGAAGATACATTTTTTTTTTAAAGTTTTAAAAAAAAAGTATAATGAATTTTTGCAAATCTGGAATGTTTGTCTACTTAAAAAAATATTAGGCAGTATAGTACAAACTGTGTATTTCTCTGTGTACCTACTAATTCCTGAGGGATTACAGTATTTTCACTCTTTCAAGGCACAGGAGTACACTACAGTCATTCTCTTTTTCTCAATGTTGGAAAACACCAGTCGCCAAATGTTACTGTCAGAGGGCGGTTTAATTACCTTGGCACCCTCACTACCTCTAATCACCTGTCATTAGCAACAAGGCGGGCATCTGTTTGTGCGTCTGTCAGAAATGCCACCCTGGCTAAAGCCAAGAGGAGAAAGACGTTTCCTAAAGACGGAGACACAGAAAAATCCCAGATGTAAGAAAAGGTCAGTGTGAATGTGAATTAAGCAAAAGGTAAAGACACTGTAATAGGAGCACGTACCCTCAGTACAATAACTTTTAAAGATGTGTATGGGCACCTTAAATTGAGGGTTAAAATTACCATTTGATCCCTTGCTGATTTTGTAAGTTTGCCCACTGTCAAAGACATGGACAGTCTAGAATTTTTAGGCTAGGTTAATTTTACCAGTGAGAGATAGATTATATTTAAAAAAAAAACAGAAAATCACATTGTCACAATTATATATATTTATTTGTATTGTGCACAGAGAAATAAGTATTTGATCCCTTTGGCAAACAAGAATTAATACTTGGTGGCAAAACCCTTGTTGGCAAGCACAGCAGTCAGACATGTTTTGTAGTTGATGATGAGGTTTGCACACATGTTAGATGGAATTTTGACCCACTCCTCTTTGCAGATCATCTGTAAATCATTAAGATTTTGAGGCTGTCGCTTGGCAACTCGGATCTTCAGCTCCCTCCATAAGTTTTCGATGGGATTAAGGTCTGGAGACTGGCTAGGCCACTCCATGACCTTAATGTGCTTCTTTTTGAGCCACTCCTTTGTTGCCTTGGCTGTATGTTTTGGGTCATTGTTGTGCTGGAAGACCCAGCCACGAGCCATTGTTAATGTCCTGGTGGAGGGAAGGAGGTTGTCACTCAAGATTTGATGGTACATGGCTCCATCCATTCTCCCATTGATGCGGTGAAGTAGTCCTGTGCCCTTAGCAGAGAAACACCCCCAAAACATAATGTTTCCACCTCCATGCTTGACAGTGGGGACGGTGTTTTTTGGGTCATAGGCAGCATTTCTCTTCCTCCAAACACGGCGAGTTGAGTTAATGCCAAAGAGCTCAATTTTAGTCTCATCTGACCACAGCACCTTCTCCCAATCACTCCCAGAATCATCCAGATGTTCATTTGCAAACTTCAGACGGGCCTGTAAATGTGCCTTCTTGAGCAGGGGGACCTTGCGGGCACTGAAGGATTTTAATCCATTACGGCGTAATGTGTTACCAATGGTTTTCTTGGTGACTGTGGTCCCAGCTGCCTTGAGATCATTAACAAGTTCCCCCCGTGTAGTTTTCGGCTGAGCTCTCACCTTCCTCAGGATCAAGGATACCCCACGAGGTGAGATTTTGCATGGAGCCCCAGATCGATGTCGATTGACAGTCATTTTGTATGTTTTCCATTTTCTTACTATTGCACCAAAAGTTGTCTCCTTCTTACCCAGCATCTTACTTATGGTTTTGTAGCCCATTCCAGCCTTGTGCAGGTCTATGATCTTGTCCCTGACATCCTTAGAAAGCTCTTTGGTCTTGCCCATGTTGTAGAGGTTAGAGTCAGACTGATTAATTGAGTCTGTGGACAGGAGTCTTTTATACAGGTAACCATTTAAGACAGCTGTCTTTAATGCAGGCACCAAGTTGATTTGGAGCGTGTAACTGGTCTGAAGGAGGCTGAACTCTTAATGGTTGGTAGGGGATCAAATACTTATTTCTCTGTGCACAATGCAAATAAATATATATAATTTTGACTATGTGATTTTCTGTTTTTTTTTAAATATAATCTATCTCCCACTGGTAAAATGAACCTAGCCTAAAAATTCTAGACTGTTCATGACTTTGACAGTGGGCAAACTTACAAAATCAGCAAGGGATCAAATACTTATTTCCTTCACTGTAGATTTATACATCAAGGGGTTGTCTGCTTTGGATAACCCTTTCTACATTACCTATTTGGGTATAAGGATGTAACAGAAGTGGGGTTCCTCTCTCAGATACTTCCTTCTGTTAGCCAGAGCTGGAAGCCACTGCAAAGAGTGGCTCTCCCGCTGTACACGCTAAACATGTCCATAGGGTTACGTTAGCCCAACGGAGTCTAAAAAGTTGTCCTTTTGGCCTTCGTCTGGCAAGTATATGTCGGTATACTGCAAAAAATAACAAAAGTATCGAATAGTGTATTAGAAAATGGTATTGTAGCGTCCATGGCCGCGGGCCGTCGGGTTTACTCACCTCCCGACGCCCGCAGCCATGGATCCGTGAGCGCTGGTCCCCATCTCCTTCCTAGGAGACTCCGGCGCTCACTTCCGCTCCGTTCTGCTGTGTCCCATAGGAAATCGTCATCATCTGCCATGATTTCCTGGTCTATAAGAAGGCCCCAGGCCTTCTGATCCTTGCCTGAGCATTGTTCATTTTCCCAGTCTGTCTTGCAAATGGTCCCTTAGTGTTTCCCGTTCCAGTTGTTACCCGTGCCTTGTTCCCTGTTCCTGTTTCCCGTGCTGTGCCTTTAGTATCACGTCGTGCCACGTCCTGTGTCATCTGCCACGTCCGGAGGAATCCGCCACGTCCTGTGTCATCTGCCACGTCCGGAGGAATCCGCCACATCCTGTGTCATCTGCCATGCCCGGAGGAATCCGTCATGTCTGGCGCAATCTGTGGCACCTGTGTCATCCGCCACGTTTGGCGTTATCTGCTGCAACCATCTACATCAGTGCCAGAGCTGCGGCCACCGTCTGGACTATCCAGGTACCCTTGTGCGGGACATTGTTGTTCTGAGGTTTCCTGTTGTTTGGCCAGCTGCCTCCCCGCTACGGCGGTACGGCCTATTGGGTCCACTAACCCGCTTCGTGACAGTGCACTCAGGCCATGGATCCCGTTGGTCAACCTGAGACTTTGACGACACAAGCCATACTGGCCGAGATGGAGGATCTCCTGTCACGACAAGACCAGCTCCTCCTGTCTGTGAACGCCATAGCCCATCGGCTGCTTGCTCCAACCATAGTCGTCACCGCACCCATTCCTGCGGTTACTCCTGATACACTTCCTGCCTGTACCGGTACCAATCCCCTGTGTTTCTTGCCGATACCTCCACGCTATGACGGAGATCCGAGGTCCTGCAGGGGATTTTTGAATCACTGCCTGATCCATTTCAGACTACATGCCAGGTCCTTCTCTTCGGATGACGTTAGGATCGCCTTCATCATCTCTGTCCTTACTGGCAAAGCCCTGGCCTGGGCTAATCCTCTGTGGGAACATCAGGGACCAGAGACCCGGGACTTACAGTGCTTCTTACAGACCTTCCGCTCGATCTTTGAGGAACCTGGGAGAGTTTCTTCGGCTGCTGCATCCTTGCTGACCCTACATTAGGGAGACCTCTCCGTGGGCGAGTATGTCATTCAGTTCCGTATCCTGGCTGCTGAATTGACTTGGGACAACGAGGCTTTGGTTGCCACATTCTGGCAGGGACTGTCTTCAGGGATCAAGGACGAGCTGGCTGCTCGCGATCTGCCATCTACCCTGGACGATCTTATCCTACTCGCCTCCTGGGTTGACATGAGGATCCGGGAGCGTTCCCAAGAGGTTCTCCGGGAGAGAGAACTTCCTAAGCTGGATTCTACTTTTCAGCAATCTTCCTCAGTCGTCCCACCAGAGGATCCGATGCAGAGTAACTTTGTCAAATTGTCTTCCCAGGAGAAACAACGCAGGCGACACACTTCTGGACTTTGTCTGTATTGCGGCCTCAGAGGCCATATTGTGCGTCTGTGTCCCCGGAGGCCAGAGAGACTCCATTGCCTAGGATTGGTTGGAGAGCCAACCCTAGATGGAACGGTACCTAATAAAGCCTTCTGTTCCAAGTTGACTATTCCTGTGACCCTAGTATCCGGCAAGAGGACGCATCAAGTTTCTGCCTACCTTCATTTTCCCAGTCTGTCTTGCAAATGGTCCCTTAGTGTTTCCCGTTCCAGTTGTTACCCGTGCCTTGTTCCCTGTTCGTGTTTCCTGCACTGTGCCTTTAGTATCAAGTCGTGACACGTCCTGTGTCATCTGCCATGTCCGGAGGAATCCGCCACATCCTGTGTCATCTGCCACGTCCGGAGGAATCTGCCACGTCTGGCGCAATCTGCGGCACCTGTATCATCCGCCACGTTTGGCGTTATCTGCTGCAACCATCTACATCAGTGCCAGAGCTGCGGCCACCGTCTGGACTATCCAGGTACCCTTGTGCGGGACATTGTAATTCTGGGGTTTCTGGCCTAGTGGGTCCACTAACCTGCTTCGTGACAGGTATACCATATAACAGTATTCTGTAAATAAAAACATATACCACGCAGTACACTTGTATATTTTTTTTTACAATGAGACCCTATAGGCGACGTATCCCACTGTATGCCTATACAGTGGGACACATCGCATTCTTCCATTAAAGGTATCATTTGGCAGTCCTCCGATATATACATCCGATGTAGGCTCAAAACGTGATATGATCAGGGCCTTAATAAATCTCCTTCACATTTTTTTTTTACTTTCAACGTCACTAAATATATTTCAAATGTCCAATGAGCACTCAGAATATGAGAACGCACTACATGTGACTTTCAGTTATGTGACTGTGTACACTAGGGACAGTCATCTTACCATCATTAGAGGGCAGGATTACCATAATTGATAACAGCTCTAATATAAAGCTGGAGGCAGCACAACTATGGCCACCTTTTATAGAGTAGGTAGAGTATTTTTTAAGGCTCTGTTCCCATTATATTTGAGCCTGGGGTATACCGTGCTGTATACTTTGTTTTCTTGATGTCTATGTATAGAAAACGTAGTCTACTACACTTTTCTATACAATTGAAAAAAAAGCCATAATGACACCCTTTTGCCATATGGATAAGTAGAGCTCAAACACAATGGTAATAGTACATAAGCCAGAACTACCACATAAATAAATGAGAAGTATAACTATATATGTATATAATAATACATAACAAGCCAAATAGTCGTCTTATCATTCTTAAGGTATAGCTTGCAGTGATCTTGTGCAGGACAGTAATATGATGGTCGTTAATCCCATGATCTAACTGTAAACCCGAACATATGACTAAACGCAACATTTTCTTAGGATATCATATGTTCAGATGTTTTTTTCTTGAAAATTGTTTTTCCTCTTTTCCTCATCATGCCCAGCTAAGTATTATTTATGATAACATAAAAAGGTTTAAACCATGTCCTTCACCTAGAAAAACAGCCCAATGACTACCTCCGCAGATTATTCTTCCTGCCGCCAAGAAGAAGTTGTAATATACTCAGAGATGACACAGAGCAGAGCACCTCAGATAAGATGTATTTGTCGCTGATAAAGACAGATTGCCCCAGCATTCATTCTCAACGTGGCTACAGCAAATACATCACCACGGTGTTGGCTCTGGGAGACAAAGGTTTCCATCCGCATCATTTGCTTGGCTATTATGAGCGGGACATTCTCATGATGTATAGCAGCAAAAAATCCAGCACAGCTGCTTGTAAAGGAGCGCAGCAAAATACAGTGCAGTTTGCTGGAAGGTAATATATGGAGACAGCCCTGAAGAAGCTCACCTGCTCCATCTACCATTTAACTGGCCAACCACCGAGCGCCGTAATGCTTCGCTACTGTGAGACACGAGCTATAACACAAATTATTGAACCATTCTATTCAAATACTGACAAAATATGACAAATTGCCTATTATGTTTTACAGTCATAAACCTTCTAATAAATAAATCCATGCATAAAGTTAGTTGATTTTTTACATAAATTTGTTGCTATTTATCACTGTAGGCTTAGCTTTTTTTTGTACTAAAACTCCCTTCTGTATGATAGTCCAAAGGATCTGCTTCATAAAAGTGTCATAGCCAGATTGGTTAAGACTCACCTGTTCACTTTGTCGGTCACCTGGGGAATAAAAGTGGACAATGGCCCAAAGTGAAGAGTCTACTCCCTCCCTACAGTCGAAATCTGGCACATTTTTCTCCCCCAATGTTACATGGCTGTCAGCAGCAGCTGCACCACCTAAGCGAGATGGATTGAATTTTCATAACCAGCTCCCCGAATTACTCTTTACCTTCAAAGATAATTTATGAGCCGTTTGGGTGCCTTGGAGAGACAATATGCTAGGCTGTAAAATTAACTATAACTGGCTTGTAGGGTTATAATTAACACTGGGAGGGAGGCAGGGGCATGTGGAGTAATTGATGTTGAAAGCTAGAAAATAAAGGAGGAATGGCAGTGTTGTTAGTAAGCATGGTGCATCAGAATCGACGTACGCACTTGAAAGCTAATTACGTATCAGATGTCAGTGTCTACTGATGGTTCAAAAATATTTTTTTCCTGAAACTAAAGAATGTCACCAGAAGCAAATGTCCCGTCTGAAACTTGACTTAGGATGAGGGGTGTAAATTGATACATTGGTCATTACTGAATACAATATAAACCTAATGTGATGATAATACAGACGCCAAAGGACCAAGGTAGGAGAGATTAAAGAAGCACTACCGGCAAATTTTGTTTATCACACATCATGCTAACTCATCAGCAATATTCTAGCAATTTCATTTGCTTCTTCTCAGCTCAGTTGCATCTATACATTTTAAATCCTTTCATTATGAGCAGTTGTGTCATGTGATTTCAGTCGGACCACCAGAATAGACCATGCCCTCATGTGTAGACTGTGTAGATGACTTCCTGTGAACGACAGGATTACATCATCATCTATCAATTCCCTCCTGGCAGCTCTGTGACTCCTCCCTCCCTCATTGCTCCACCCACCCTGCTCCACTGTGTAACGTCTGCGGTCGCAGACCGCAGACCTATCATCCTGCAGACATCTTCGTCCCCAGAGATGCCAGCACATGCGGCCGTCCTGTCCTGCAGTGACCAATAGGGTGCGCACTCTAGCTCATTCCCGGCCTTAATAGGCCAGAGCACACACATGTTTTAGATTGACTGATTGCTCCCATGATCACCCTGGACTATAAGAAGGGCCCTGCCCCATCCTTCATTGCATGAGCTTTGTTTGTGTTACCCGTGTTAGTCTTTGCAAATGGTCCCTTAGTGTCTTCCAGTTCCCATTGATCCCGTACCTGCTACCTATATCCTGTATTCTGTGCTAACTTGTTCCTGTGCCTTAACCCCTTAAGGACACAGCCTAGTTTGGGCCTTAAGGCTCAGAGCCCATTTTTCAAATCTGACATATTTCACTTTATGTGGTAATAACGTCGGAATGCTTAAACCTATCCAAGCGATTTTGAGATTGTTTTCTCGTGACACTTTGAGCTTCACGTTCGTGGTAAAATTTGGTCGATCTATTCAGTCTTTATTTGTGAAAAATTGCAAAATTTAGAGAAAATTTACAAAAAATAGCATTTTTCAGAATTTAAATGCATCTGCTTGAAAAACAGACGGTTATACCACCCAAAATAGTTACTAGTTCACATTTCCCATATGTCTACTTTAGATTGGCATCGTTTTTTGAACATTATTTTATTTTTCTTGGACGTTTCAAGGCTTAGAACATAAACAGCAATTTCTCATATTCTTAAGAAAATTTCAAAAGCCTTTTTTGTACCAGTTCAGTTCTGAAGTGGATTTGAGGGGCCTATGTATTAGAAACCCCCATAAAACACCCCATTTTAAAAACTAGAACCCTCAAAGTACTCAAAACAGCATATAAAAAGTTTTTTAACCCTTCAGGCATTTCACAGGAATTAAAGCAAAGTGGAAATGAAATTTGCAAATTTCATTTTTTCTGCTGAATTTCAATTTGATTAAATTTTTTTCTGTAACAGAGAAGGTTTTACCAGAGAAATACTACTAAATATGTATTGTCCAGATTCTGCAGTTTTTAGAAATGTCCCACATGTGGCCCTACTGCGCTCGTGGACTAAAACACAAGCCCCAGAAGCAAAGAAGCACCTAGTGTATTTTGAGGCCTCTTTTTTATTAGAATATATTTTAGGCAGCATGCCAGGTTTGAAGAGGTGTTGAGGTATCAAAACAATGGAAACCCACCAGAAGTGACCCCATTTTGGAAATTATACCCCTCAAGGAATTCATTTATGGTTTTTGTTATCATTTTGACCGCACAGTTTTTTCACAGCACCTATTTGAATTGGGCTGTGAAATGAAAAAAATGATCTTTTTTCCAATAAGATGTCATTTTTGATCAAAATTTCTTATTTTCCCAAGGAACAACATACCCCATTTTGTTGCCCAATTTGTCCTTAGTGCGGCAATACCCCATTTGTGGTAATAAACTGCCGTTTGGGTCCATGGGAGGGCTCAGAAGGAAAGGACCACCATTTGGCCTACTGGAGCTTTTCTGGTGCTAAGTCATGTATGCAGAAGCCCCTGAGGTACCAGTACAGTTGAAACCCCCGAGAAGTGACCCCATTTTAAAAACGACACCCCTTAAGACATTCATCTAGAGGTGTAGTGAGCATTTTGACCCCACAGGTACTGTGTAAAAGATAATGCGCAGCAGATGGTGCAGTGTAAGATTTGCAATTTTATATATATATATGCCATTTCAGTGTCCAATATATTGTGCCCAGCATGCGCCACCGGAGATATACACCCCTTAAATTGTAATGTGGGTTCTCCTGGGTACGGCAATACCCTACATGTGGCTGTTATCAGCTGCCTGGGCATACGGCAGGGCTCAGATGGGAAAGATGAGGGGGGTAAGCTGTGCGGAGTGCATCAGGGTAAATTAAAAATCAAGGGATGTATGATACATTTTAAAACAATCTTTTATACAGAGCCCTGGTTTTTCGGGACACGTGTCACATTGGTATATTGTGACTTTCCTTATCCCCCTCTTATAGCAGACTCTGCACCTCTTTTGACTCTTTCCCTTTCCACCGGTTTGGGGAACTTCTCGTGGAAAGTGTTGCCCTGGTACGATGCATGTGGCCTCGCTTCCAGAAGTACTGGGTGCCCCCCCTTCCTGGTCCCTAAAGATTAGATCTTGAAATTCCAGGAAAGTTCCCATCTGGCCTGCACATCGACGTAGCACGTACGCATTGTACAAAGCCATCTGTATGATGTGCCCGGCCAGCTTCTTATACCACACCGCATGGCGCTGTAGGGCTTCAGGACTTGATTTGACAAGTCCATCCCTCCCATGTACCTATTGTAGTCCAGGATGCAGTCTGGTTTGGGGGTGGCCTTTCCTTCATATATCCTAAATCTGTAGGTATACCCTGATGCACTCTCGCACAGCTTATACATCTTCACGCCATACCTTGCCCTCTTACCCGGCAGGTACTGGCGGAATTGAACCCTCCCTTTAAAATGTACCAGGGACTCCTCAATAGAAATACACTTCTCGGGGGTGTATGCTTGGGAAAACCGGGCACTGAAACGGTCTAATAGGGGTCTCCATTTATACAAACGGTCAAAACTGGGGCCATCTCGGGGTGGGCACGGCTCATTATCAGTATAATGTAAGAAGCGAAGTATTGCCTCATTTATTTATTTTTTTAGGTTCCAGTTCAGTTCTGAAGTTGCTTTGAGGGGCCCATATATTAGAAACCCCTATCAAACACCCCATTTTAGAAACTAGACCCCTCAAAGTATTCACAACAGCATTTAGAAAGTTTATGAACCCTTTAGGTGTTTCACAGAAATTTAGAGCAAAGTAGAGGTGAAATTTACTTTTTTTTTTTTGTCAGAAAATCCTCTTTATACCATTTTTTTTATAACACAAAAGGATTTATCAGAGAAACGCAACTTAGTACTTATTGCCCAGATTCTGCAGTTTTGAGAAATATCCCACATGTGGCCCTAGTGCGGTAATGGACTGAAGCACCGGCCTCCGAAGCAAAGGCGCACCTAGTGGATTTTGAGGCCTCCTTTTTATTAGGCACCATGTCCGGTTTGAAGAGGTCTTGTGGTGCCAAAACATTGGAAACCCCCCAAAAGTGACCCCAATTTGGAAACGAGACCCCTTGAGGAATCCATTTCAGTTTTCATGTCATGCATGCAGCTTTTTGATCAGTTTTTATTCTATTTTTAGGTGGCGTGGTGACTAAAAAACAGCAGTTCTACTATTGTTTTTTTATTCTATTTTTTTTACAGCGTTCACCGTGCGCTATAAATGACATATTCACTTTATTCTGCGGGGCGATACGATTACGGCGATACCCTATGTTTATAGTTTTTTTTATGTCTTATGGCGTTTGCACAATAAAATACGTTTTGTAAAAAATCATTCACTTTTTGTGTTACCTTATTCTAAGAGCCAGAACGTTTTTATTTTTCAATCAATAAAGCCGTGCGAGGACTTATTTTTTGCGTAACGAACTGTAGTTTCGATCAGTACCATTTTTCGGTACATGCGACTTTTTGATCTCTTTTTATTCCATTTTTTGGGAGGTGAAGTGACCAAACAATTGTTATTGTGGTACGATTTATTATTATTTTTTTTTACGGCGTTCACCGTGCGGGATAAATAACAAAATAATTTTGTAGTTCAGGCCGTTACGGACGCGGCGATACCAATTATGTATAGTTTATTTGTTTGTTTATATATTTTTATTAATAATTAATGACTGATAAGGTAAAAAGGGGGATTTTTACTTTTATTACTTTTAAAACTTTTATTTTCTTATTTTTACACAACTTTTTTTAACTTTTTTTTTACTTTATTACTTTGTCCCACTAGGGGACTTGAGGGCAGGAGGCCCTGATCGCTATTCTAATACACTGCACTACATGCGTAGTGCAGTGTATTAGAACTGTCAGCTACTCACTGACAGCAAGCATAGTGGGTCCTGACGTTGTCAGGACCCACTAGGCTTCAGTCTATGGCATAGCCGGACGCCATTGTTTGGTGTCCGGTTGCCATAGTCACCATCGCCGGCCGCTATCATGTAGCAGGCCGGCGATGGCGGATTAACCCCTAAGAAGCCGCGATCGATATTGAACGCGGCTTCTGAGGGGTTAATCGGCGGGGGAGCTCCGCGATCGGTCCCGGCACATTGAGCAGTGATAGTCTGCTGTCGGAAACAGCAGCTATCACAACTCATGAACGCGCCCCGCGCGAACGGCGCCGTGTTTACTCCATGACATACTATTATGTCATGGAGCGCGAACGATGCACTTACCATGACATAATAGTATGTCCTGGAGCGTTAAGGGGTTAAAGAGTTGGAGTCGTGTTGTACCACCGATCTGTCTGCTGTGTTACACCACGCCTGGTGTCTGCTGCCCAGGTATCATCTGAGCCTAGTCATCGCTACTGTCTGAACTATCACAGGTATCCTTGCTTGAACTATAGACTTTACTTGATACTCTGTATTGGCCAGCTGCTATACCGATACGGCGGTACGGCCCAGTGGGTCCAAATACCCACAGATCGTGACACTCCGCATGTCCTCATGCATATAATGTTACTGAAGATAACATTTCTTCCCTATCTAAGGAAGCAGGAGTGCAGTAATATGATAGGTGAGTCCATACAATGATTAGCTACAGAGTTATACATTTCCCCTGACTCACACTAACTCTCTATACTATTTGTTAGTGCTGTATGCAGAGAGTCCAGTGTATTTATGAGCTGCTGCTCCTCACTGTCTCCTGTGTAAAAACTGACTGAGGGAAATCTAACACAAGCAGAATGCAGAGGAGACAGGCTGAAGCTGCATCACATAGGAATACATGGAGACTCAGCAGTTAGTGGACAGCAAGTGCAGTATGATGAGACTCCGCCCCCTCTGCAAAGCCAGAAGCATCATGGGAAATGTAGGCTGCATTAGCGGAACCATATCAGTGGGAAAGAAGGGACCAAAATTGCAGACAAACAAACACAAACTAAAACATGTATACACAAGAGCCTCTACAGTATTCTTTAATAATAGTCTATTCTGAACTATATAGGAAAAATAAATGCTGGAGTGCTTCTTTAATATCAGTTTATTGGCAAGTAGCAAATGCATTTTGGGGTCCTGATTGATTTTAATCTTAGAGTATTTATAGAACCTAATTTTACCTAGTTTATGTATAACGCTATGAGAATGTATTAAAAAAGATCCATTACAGGAGCCGGTATTTTAAAACCCTATTGGGAAATTCTGATCGATGGGGATACAAGCAGCAGGACACCATGAAATTAGCTTTGTCGTAGGGGGACCCTTCTACCAAAAAGGAATTGCCCAAAGCGGAAATCCCTTTATCTAATATTATGTAATGCACTTACTTGACATGTATTATATGGTTTATTTTTTAATGCAGTAAGGGGCACATCCTTTTGCGCAAAAATTCCACAAGCTATTTCAAAATTTTTGCATGTTTTCTTCGTGGCCAACCATTTTTATTGTTATTTAGTGTGTATGGTTTAATTTGTCCCAAACCTGTGGCACAACCTTACTGATACACATAAGGGATCTTATAAAGTAAGGGTGCGGACAAAGTTATTCCATGAAATATAAAAACTTCTATATTATTAGAGAATACTTAGATAAAAAAATAATTAAGAACAAATCGTAAAAACAGTTTGAGACCTTTAGTTATAGATTGTTATTTTCCCAACTTTGTAATGGGGTTATGAACCTCCACCTCATTTAACCCAACCAAGTTTTCCCCAAACCTCCATGTTTTGTTCCACCCAGGGCCTAGAGTAGGGTCTAAGCTACATTGGTATTAACATGTATTAGAACAGTAATAAAATTATCATGCAAATAAAACATCTTACTGGGGTATTATGATTTCAGCAATAAAGCCTTTTCATTGAATTATGAAAAGTGATACAATTTTTAAGATCTCTGATTGCAGTCAATGAATGGGAACATTCAATGGGATAAAAATCTGACCTGCACGAAATCTTACATTGACAGTTCTGTCTTGTAATGAGCCTTGCACCTCCGTGAGAATCAGTAGAAAAGGACATATTTTTAGCCCCTAGATACGGAAAATATATTATGAGCAAAACTGCAAATCCCATAAAAACCATGACAGTGCACAAGGAACTGTAGTAGTGTAGGGATATGTAATTCCTTGCGGAAAATCTGCAGCAAATACAGTAGCAGCAAAGTGGATGAGATAAAACAAATCTCAGGCTGTAGCGGCGGTCACATGGAATGAAACATCATCCCAGGAGGCCGGCCTGGATGACGTCAAAGGGCCGGCCTCCCGGGATGACGCTTCATCCCATGTGAGCCCCTGTGCAGCCAATCACAGACGGTCTGAAACGTTATCCCAGGTGGCCGGGCTAAGTGCTGCAGTTTTCTGCAGCGAACATTCCAGGCGAAAAACTGCACCACAGTTTGGTGCGCTTTTTTGCCTGGAATTCCCTGCGGTGCACAGGGGGGATACGCTGCGTGCTATTACGCAGCATATCCGCCCCCTGTGAACACAGCCGAGCTGTGCTACTAAAATAAAGAATACAAATCTCATGGGTACCTTAGGCCCAGTTTTGACTATTCTGTGTACAAAAAATATACATAAGAAACGCAGGATAAGCCTCAGTCAAGATTACCTTAGTAAACCGCAAAATCTATGGTCACTCTCCTGGGAGCATTGTTGATACAGACGAAGCTTAATGTCACTAAAATTAACAAGATCGCCCTTAGAGAATTCAGGGGCTAAGGCATCAATGTAATTATACAGACGTTCTTAAATCCATTCACCGGGGAATTTACAGCTAAATTTACACAGCATTATTGAAGGTGCAATCTCTGAGTGAACACCTAAGGACAGAGATTAAACAGACCTTGACCTTATTCTGAGAAGACTGATGTTCAACATGAAGAATGATACAAGGGTAATATAATATCTATAGCATTTACACTTCCAAATCACAAGTATGGTACATAAACTGATTATAGGAGCGTGGAATATTAAAAGGCGTTGCAGCCCTGTCCGTGTCCATTATTGGAACTCTTTCTTGGTCTATAGTTGTCATTTTAATAGACATTTGTTAAAGGGGTTGGCCAGTTTACTATAAATGGCTTCTAATGTGTGGCTGGTGGCAAAACAAGAAACTTACCAATATAATTTCTTCCGCTTTTCTGCCATATTCTTCTGTTCCGGCAAGCCACGCCCCCAGGTGAAGAAAATCTTCTTAACTGCCGCGTCACGCCACCTCGTCCATCCTAGCGCCCAGCATGAAAGGCAAAAAACAGAGCCTGTCCATGCCTGAACGAGCGCAAACTTATGGTCCTCCTGCACTTGCGCTGGTTTCCGACTCGTCCTGGAACTGCGCAAGCGCACTGGATACCCCAGAGTCGCCCTCCACTTTCATGCGCGATCTTCCTGTCAGTTCAGGATGATGGCATAAGCAAATGTAACATTATTGTCGCTCATGAAAAGTACTGAGCGGCAGTGTGATGGAGGACGGGTCAAAATAAATTTTACTAAAAATGACCCATAAGGGTTTTATATTGTTATATAAGTCAGTCATGTCATATATAGTGTAATACAGCTATACATATTTACATACTGTATAACACTATTTATAACATGACTGACCTATATAACAATATAAAGAACCTTTATAACCAAATTTATATGTGATTATACTAGTCCTTCTCAATGAATTAGAATATCATCAAAAAGTTAATTTATTTCAGTAATTCAATTAAAAAAGTGAAACTCATATATTGTATAGATTCATTACACACAGAGTGATATATTTCCTGCATTTTTTCTTTTAATGTTCATGATTATGGGAACAGTTAATGAAAACCCAAAATTTAGTCTCTCAGAAAATTAGAATATTAAATAAGCCCAATTTCAAAAATGATTTTTAACACCGAAATGTTGTCCTACTGAAAAGTATGTACAGTATATGCACTCTATACTGGGTTGCGGCGTGGCATGGAGGCGATCAGTCTGTGCCCCCACTGAGGTGTTATCAATGCGGCGTGGCATGGAGGCGATCAGCCTGTGGCACTGCTGAGGTGTTATGGAAGACCAGGTTGCTTTGATAGCGGCCTTCAGCTCGTCTGCATTGTTGGGTCTGGTGTGTCTCTTCTTCCTCTTGACTAGAGATGAGCGAACTTTTCAAAAGTTCGGTTCGGCTAGTTCGCCGAATTTCACAAAAAAGTTCGATTCGGACCGAACTAGTTCGGACCGAACCTGTCACTTCCGTGCGCCGAGCATGCTACTGTCTCGGGTGCTGATAGAGTTAATGGGCTGCACTAACTCTTTCAGCAACCTTGACAGTACATGCTCGGCGCGCGGAAAATACAATTTAAATGTAATAAAAAAATAAAAATTATACGTTCGTACTTACTTTCCTCCTGTCCGGCCTCCAGCGATGACGTTTCATCCCTTTCGCCGCTGCAGCCAATCACAGGCTGTAGTGGCGGTCACGCACGTCAGGATGACGCTTCATCCCACGTGACCGCCTCTGCAGCCAATCACAGGCTGCAGCGGCGACATGGATGAAACGTCATCGCTGGAGCCCGGACAGGAGGAAAGTAAGTATGAACGTATTATTATTTTTTTGGGCATGTATGTATGTTGTCATGTATGTATGTATATATGTGCATGTATGTTTGCATGTATGTATATATGTGCATGTGTGTTTGCATGTATGTATGTTTGCATGAATGTATGTTTGCATGAATGTATGTTTGCATGAATGTATGTTGTCATGTATGTATGTATGCATGTATGTATGTATATATGTGCATGTATGTTTGTATGTATATTTGCATGTGTGTATGTTTGCATGTATGTATGTATGTATGTTGGCATGTATGTGTATATTTGCATGTATGTTTGCATGAATGTATGTATGTTTGCATTTTATGTATGTATGTATGTATGTATGTATGTCGTCATGTATGTATGTTGTCATGTATGTATATATGTGCATGTTTGCATTTATGTATGTTTGCATGAATGTATATTTGCATGTATGTATGTATGTTGTCATGTATGTATACATGTTTGTATGTATGTATGTTTGCATGTATGTATGTATGTTGTCATGTATGTTTGCATGTTTTTATTTTTGCATGTATGTTTATATATATGTGCATGTATGTAATTATGTTTGCATGTATTTATGTTTGCATGTATATTTGTGCATGCTTGTATATATGTATGTATCTTTGCAT
Source organism: Rhinoderma darwinii (assembly GCF_050947455.1). Lineage (NCBI taxonomy): Eukaryota > Metazoa > Chordata > Amphibia > Anura > Rhinodermatidae > Rhinoderma > Rhinoderma darwinii. Next base: position 35,890,370 of record NC_134695.1, read on the forward strand.
GTTTGTATGTATGGTTTCATGTGTGTGTGTATGCATGTATGTATGATAGTTTGCATGTATGTATGTTTGTTTGTATACATGTCTGTATGGCCATGTATGATACTGTCTGCTGGCGCCCTGTATCTAAGTCAACTTCGTGGCAGGCTTCTATACATGGTATAACAGTCAGTATCACACATTAAACTGAATCTAAGCCTACGACATGTTTTATTTCATTTTTATTTTTTTTACAGGTTTGGTGTTTGGACTACGTCGGTTTCGAGGACTACTTCGATGACGTTTTTTTTTTCTACAATAAAATGGTTAATGAGGGTTGTGTTGGGGGTGCTTTATTTCAATAAAATATTTTATCTATATCTTTGTCTTTTCAAATTTTATTACTACCACTTTAGTAATGGCCGCTGTCTGAGTGACAACATCCATTACTAAGGCGAGGCTTAGTGTTAGCCGGTGCAGAGGCTAACACTAACCACCATTATTACCCCGGTACCCACCACCACCAGGGGTGCCGGGAAGAGCCAGGTACGATCCAGTACCCGACCATCTGTTGTGATGGTCGGGCTCTGGGGCGGCCGCAGGCTGGTATTATGAGGCTGGGAAGGGCCAAAAACAGTGGACCTTCCCACCCTTGTAATGCTAGGCTGCTGCTGCTGTGTTGTATCTGGCTGGTTATAAAAGTGGGGGGGACCCCACGTCATTTTTTTTTTATTATTTATTTATTTTTTTTTTTAAAAAAGACATGGGGTTCCACCCAATTTATCATAACCAGCCACATACAACACAGTGTTATTAGCCTGGGAATGGACAAAACCAGTGGCCCTTCCCACCCATGTAATGCCAGACTGCTGCGGCCTTGTATATGGCTGGTTATTAAAAATGTGGGGGACCCAACGTCTATTGTTAAATTTGTTAAATTCCCCAAAAAAAACGACGTGGGGTCCCCCCCATTTTTATAACCAGCCCGATACAACACAGCAGCAGCAGCCTAGCATTACAAGGGTGGGAAGGTCCACTGTTTTTGGCCCTTCCCAGCCTCATAATACCAGCCTACGGCCGCCCCAGTACCCGACCATCACAACAGATGGTCGGGTACTGGATCGTACCAAGCTCTTCCCGGCACCCCTGGTGGTGGTGGGTACCGGGGTAATAATGGGTGGTTAGTGCTAGCCTCTGCACCGGCTAACACTAAGTACCGCCTTAATAATGGACGCTGTCAATCAGCCAACTGCCATTATCTAGGCACTAATAAAGTTTAAAAAAAAACACAAAGACAATTCTTTATTATTGAAATAAGAAATCCCCAACAAAACCCTCGTTAACCATTTTATTAAAATTTAAAAAAAACGTAGATCTACGCAGTAGTCCAACGAATCGAAGATGTAGTCCAATCGGTACATCAAAATCTGCAACAACATAAAAAAACAGTTATCAATGTGAACAATAACAATACTTCTACTCACCTACACACATATATACACGCACACACACACACAAACAACCATACACAAACACACACATATACACAAACACACACATATACACAAACACACACATATATAAACACACACACACACAAACATCTACACACAAACATATATACAAATACACCCATATATATACACAAACACATCCATATATACACAAACACACACATAAACACACCCATATACACACATATACACAAACACACACATATACAAAAACACACACACACAAACATCTACACACAAACATATACACATACACCCATATATATACACAAACACATATACACAAACACACCCATATATACACAAACACACATAAACACAAACACACATATAAAAACAAAAACAGACAAAGACACATACCCAAACACACACACTGTTTCTTTTAAATGCTGCTTGGGAACCCGCTCGATCCACTATATAAGGCTGCGCTATAGTGCAGCATTTAAAAGAAACAGGATCCTGACCTGTCCATAGAGTTTAAGGCAGCACAGAGTATTTCAGGAGATAAGCGTGCAGATTCAGTGCTGCTGTGAACTCTGCTCTTACCATTACGTAGCTCTCAGTCTGTTACCTCTCCTCCACTCCTGTCCTCAAGAACACCTTCACATGATTGGCAAGTCACCACGTAATGGTAAGAGTAGAGTTCACAGCAGCACAGAGTATTTCAGGAGATGAGCGTGCGGATCTTGTGCGGGGTGGTGACTTGCCAATCATGTGAAGGTGTTATTGAGGACAGGAATGGAGGAGAGGTAACAGACTGAGAGCTACGTAATGGTAAGAGCAGAGTTCACAGCAGCACTGAATCTGCACGCTCATCTCCTGAAATACTCTGTGCTGCCTTAAACTCTGTGGACAGGTCAGGATCCTGTTTCTTTTAAATGCTGCACTGTAGCGCAGCCTTATATAGTGGATCGAGCGGGTTCCCTAGCAGCATTTAAAAGAAACAGGATCCTGACCTGTCCACAGAGTTTAAGGCAGCACAGAGTATTTCAGGAGAGGAGCACGGCCGGCCACAGGCAGCCGGTCGATTTTCCAAGCCGTGCTCCCATTATGCACACGACCGTAAAAACACCCGTTATTGTGGGTCGTAATTACGACCCGCAATAACGGGCTCATAGACTTCTGTTACCCATGGGTACCTTCCCGTTTTCTCACGGGAAGGTGCCAGTGCCGTTAAAAAAATAGAACATGTTCTATTTTTCTATTTTACGGGCCGTGCTGCTATAAAATTTAGGGTATGTTCACACGACAGCGTCCGTAACGGCTGAAATTACGGGGATGTTTCCGTCTGAAAACATCCCCGTAATTTCAGCCGTAACGGCATGTGCAGGCGCTTGAACGCGGCGTCCATTACGGACGTAATTGGAGCTGCTATTCATTGGAGTCAATGAATAACGGCTCCAATTACGGCCAAAGAAGTGACAGGTCACTTCTTTGACGCGGGCGTCTATTTACGCGCCGTCATTTGACAGCGGCGCGTAAATTACGCCTCGTGTGAACAGACAAACGTCTGCCCATTGCTTTCAATGGGCAGATGTTTGTCAGCGATATCGAGGCGCTATTTTCGGGCGTAATTCGGGGCAAAAAATCCCGAATTACATCCGTAATTAGTGCGTGTGAACACAGGGTATGTTCACACTCACTAATTACGGACGTAATTCGGGCGTTTTTGCCCCGAATTACGTCCAAAAATAGCGCCTCGATATCGCTGACAAACATCTGCCCATTGAAAGCAATGGGCAGACGTTTGTCTGTTCACACGAGGCGTAATTTACGCGCCGCTGTCAAATGACGGCGCGTAAATAGACGCCCGCGTCAAAGAAGTGACCTGTCACTTCTTTGGCCGTAATTGGAGCCGTTATTCATTGACTCCAATGAATAGCAGCGCCAATTACGTCCGTAATGGACGCGGCGTTCAAGCGCCTGCATATGCCATAACGGCTGAAATTACGGGGATGTTTTCAGGCGGAAACATCCCCGTAATTTCAGCCGTAACGGACGCTGTCGTGTGAACATACCCTTATAATGACAGCACGGCTCGTAAAAGCGGCCGGCCGTGCTCGTAATTACGAGCACGACCCGTAAAATAAAAAAATAGAACATGTTCTATCTTTTTAACGGCACGGGCACCTTCCCGTGAGAAAACGGGAAGGTACCCGTGGCTAACAGAAGTCTATGGGCCCGCTATTTCGGGTCGTAATTACGACCCTTAATAACGGGTGTTTTTACGGTCGTGTGCATGAGGCCCCGTAATGACGGGTGGCTACATGTGTGCACCCGTCATTACGGCAGCGTTGCTAGGCGACGTCAGTAAATAGTCACTCTTCAGGGTGCTGAAAGAGTTAACTGATCGGCAGTAACTGTTTCAGCACCCTGGACAGTGACTACCGATCACAATATAGAGTACCTGTAAAAAAAAAAGACGTTCACACTTACCGGGAACTCCCCGCTTCCTCCTGTCCGGTCTCCTGGCCGTTGCCTTGGTGACGCGTCCCTCGCGACATCCGGCCCGACATTCCTTGATGACGATGCAGCCCATGTGAGCGCTGCAGCCAATCACGGGCTGCAGAGGCCTCTGCAGCCAATCACGGGCTGCAGAGACCTCTGCAGCCAATCACAGGCTGCAGAGGCCTCTGCAGCCAATCACAGGCTGCCGCGTCAGAAAAGAAGGTCGGACTGGAGGAAGAAGAGAGACTCGTCCGCAAGACAACGACCGGGTACGTATGAAATGCTTTTTATTTTATTTTTAATCAGCAGCCTCTTTTCTCTATCAGTGATTGATAGAGACAAGTGGCTGCCGATTTGTATAATATTTTTGACCGGGTTCGGTCAAAACGGGTTCGGCCGAACCCGGTGAAGTTCGGATTCGCTGCGAACCGAACTTTTCCGGAAGTTCGGACCGAAACCGGGTTCGGTTGTCCCGGTTCGCTCATCTCTACTCTTGACAATACCCTATATATTCTCTATGGGGTTTAGGTCAGGCGAGTTTGCTGGCCAATCAAGCGCAGTGATACTGTGATAATTACACCAGGTATTGGTACTTTTGGCAGTGTGGGCAGGTGCCAAGTCCAGCTGGAAAATGAAATTAGCATTTACATAAAGCTTGTCATCAGAGGGAAGCATCAAGTGCTCTAAAATGTCCTGGTAGACGCTATGCTGACTCTGGACTTGATATAACACAGTGGACCAACACCAGCAGATGACATGGCCCCCAAACCATCACTGACTGTGGAAACGTCATACTGGACCGCAAGCAACTTGGATTGATGCCTCTCCACTCTTCTTCCAGACTCTGGGACCTTGATTTCCAAATTAAATGCAAAATTTAACGCAGCCGTCTACCAGAAAATTTTAGAGCACTTCAAGCACAAACACAATTGTGCTGGCGTGAGTATGGATGCTAGCCGCTATATTTTTTTTTAATGTAGTACTAAATGTTATGTTTTAACCGTGTACTATCCCCGCCTATGGTGATTGTTCAGTAAAATTTTTGTTTGTTTTTTCCACAGGGAATAAAATTATGTTTTTCTGTGAAAGATAACTTGAAATGTTAATAAATGCAGCACTTAAAGAATTGTTAGTGTGAGTTCACATATATCCGTTGAAGGCCTAGACAAATCTTTGCCAAGTTTAGGTGCCAACAGGACTGTCCCTTTAAGATTACCATGACTACTAGTCTAGCTTCTGGGCTGTTCTGGTTTGAGTTGTTGAGCCTACTCCACTTCTCTGTCTTTCCTACGATAAGCTTGATGGGTGGAGTATTTAAATCTGGGTTGGTTCTGTTTTCTTTGCTTGTTATTTTTCTTGTTTCCATGTGTTTGATCAAGCTACAGACTATACCCTGTACGTTTGTCTATTTGCACTTTATGGAACTGGACCTCGGCTTGTCTCTGGATTCCACTTTGCTTACGGATTTGGACTTTCTGCTCCCAGCTGGTACTGACCTCTCCTAATCCTGACATCCCCTAGCTTTGTGATTTGGACTTCCTGTTTATCCTCGGGCTGTCCTGTTATCTGCTCTGGTATAGCCTGCATTGCACCTCTTATCCAACACCAAACTCTGTTAAAACAACCTGGGTTCTATGCTGCAAAGTCCAACCTGCCTTACGGTGGGCTCTGGCGAAAACCATAGAGTAGCCTTAGAGTCTGTTGATCAGAGTTGTGACAGATTTGAGGTTGCGGATTTATTTGCATGCTCATTCCTGACAGTCTCCAGCAGCCTTTGGGGAATCGCTCACCAAGAAATTCCATAAAACTTCCACCCTGGGAATTGCTCAACTGGTGATTCCATAAGACCAAACTTCCGACTTCTCTGAAATAAAGCGCAAGTCTAAATAGGAATAAAATAAACATTTAAAAAGTGTATCTGCTATATTATGTACCTGTTCTCTCTCGCAGTTTTGAGATGAGTGCAGGAATGTCCAGTCAGGGAGTTTCCCTGGCAGCCAGACTAGGAGGGAGGAGGAGCGCAGTGTTAGCTTCTTCTGAGCCCAAACCTGGCGTTACGTAGTGTCGCCAAACCATATATGCGGATTGCCTGGGCACCGAGGAGGGAATGGGATATAGGAGCAAGGTTGCGAAGCACCATAAGTACAGGACACTACAGAACTGCTCTGATTAACAGCTCTCAGTGAAGCTTCATCACTAGGAACCAAGACAATATTATCCCTAAGCACTCCAGTCTGTTCAGGAGCGGGAGCGTACTCATGAATCTTTTGCACTGGGCCCTGAGCGAGCCCAGTAGTGAACTTCCTCTGGTATTCGGACATTTTAACTACGGTCTTTGGAGCAGCAGCATGAAGATACTTAATCTAAAAGATTATTGCTGCATCCTAGTTTTCACTGTTTTTGATCACTAGATTATAGAACACAACATACTCATTTATATGATTCAAATTTCTAAACTTTTCTAAATTGTTATGAAGGAAATTATGCAACAAAGTATGGATTTAACTAGGTATTCCAGTCTCCAACTATCTACTGTATAGGTGAAAAATACTAGATCGGTGGGGGTCTGACTACTGGGACCTCCACCGAGCGCTGTGGTCAGCTGTTTCTGTCAGCCCCATAGACTTTTAATAGAGCAGCACTGCGCATGCCTGGCCTCCGCTCCATTCAAACTCCTCCTAGTTACTGTCTTGCAGCTGGGGGAATGGAGGACCCTGTCTTAGCAGTCGGACCCCCCACCGATCAAGAATTTTTTACCTCTCCAGTGGATAAAATGCTGGAGGCTGGAATACCCCTTTAATAATTTAGTACAATATTAATAATATTAGATTTTTTTTTTGTTAAAGCTGGAGTTAGAGTCGGTACATTTCTACTTACTCCAACTTCAGCCAAAACTATCTTCTACTCCACAGCCCTAAAAGCCAGCCACAAAAGTTAGGAGCCAGCAATGACACGTTGTAGTGCCAGGTCTGCAGTGCAACCAGGAAAGTGCAACCATGGCCTTACAAGTCACTTGAGGTTTTGTCCCCCAAATAGTCAGAATAAATCTTTCTTTGGTTGTTAAAACAGCGCCCCCTCCACTCAAGTAGTAAAAATATTGTCCCATGCTCTTCCCCACTTCCCTTATAGCCACAGTAGCCCTAGTTCCACTTCCCAGTAATCCCCCCCTACTTCCTCTGTCCCCCCTTCCGCAGTAGTCACAGCAGTCCCCCCATTTCTCCAGTAGTCACAACAGACTCCTACTTCCCCAACAGTCACAGCAGCTCCCACTCCTCAGTAGAAATGAACATCAAGAATTCCCCAGATGAATAGCCCCACCTTATCTCCAAGTAGTCAAAGCAAGCTTCCTTTGGCTCCGTCCTAGCAGACACAGCATACCTCCTCTGGCCCCTCTAACAGTACTCACAGCAAGCCTTCTTCAGCCCGCTAAACCTCCAGGTAGTCTTAGCCTACATCCCCCCAACCCCCTCCTAGTAATCACAGCAAGCCTCCTTTAGCCCCCTCCTCCTCCCTAATAGTTACAACATGCCTCTGAGTCCCGTCTCCATCTCAGGGTTCGCATCAAGCTTCCTTCAGCCACCCTGTTCACACCCAGTAGTCACTAGAAGCTTACCCAACTCCCTCCAAGTAGTCACAACAACCCTTCTTCAAGGCCCCACTACCCTCCTAATAATTACAGCATGCTTACCCCAGTCTGCCCCTCCATCCCAGTGGTCACAACAAGTTTCTTTATTCCACCTATGTGCCTAGTAGTCACAGAATACATCCCACAGCATAAATAGTTACACTTGCCTGAGGAAGACACCTACTCGGTGTTGAAACGCGTAGCCCTACGAAATTAAGAAAAAACCCTATCAAACAAATTACAGTCAATGTCCTTCATCCAGCAGCACCCAGATATCATTATTTATTTAACTTTGTTTATGCTACTTATTGCAGATGCTTTTATGCACAACCCTTCAATGTAGCCAAAATAAAACAATTCTACAAGGAAGAGTGTGCGAAAATGACTCCACAGCGATGTAAAAAAACTCATCGCAAATTATGATAGCAGTTGTTACTTGCAAGGGGGGCACAACCAGTTATTAGGTTTAGGGGTGCAATTACTTTTTCACATTGGTGATATACATTTTGAATAAAGATTTACCCTCAATAAATGGAGCGACAATTTTGTATTTACTCGTGTTGTCTTTATCATATATTAAAATTAGTTGGATGATCTGAAACATTTAATAGTGACAAATAAGCAAACATAGAAGAAATGAGTGCGGGGCAAACACTTTTTCACCGCATCTTTTGAGGAATTCCACATCTTATGATTATATGGTTATCATTTGCATCTTTTTTTTTTTTCTAAATTCCTAAACTAGTGGCTAAATTTCCATCACTTATTTTGCATTAGAATTTTTTGGAACATGTAAGGGCCTGTTCACATCGCCATTTGGCTTTCGTTTGGCTTTCCGTTTATCTCTTCCGTCAAAACGGAAGCCGAACGGTGATGTGAACAGGCCCTAACTTGTCTGTGCTATCGCTTCAAGTGAGAGAAACCTTTCCTCCTAAATGTATAACATCACACGTCCCTCCTAGAATTGTCTTCTGTCATATGAATGCCAACTGTTTTCATGTCATTTCTTTGCAAGTTCTGTTTCTAAGGAAGCTGGCTGACATCGTTACACCATTACAGATCATACTAAGGCCTAGTTCACACTTTTCTGGCGCTATTTTTGACGTTGAAACCGCGCCAAAAATATGGCCGAAATTGCCTACCACTGATTAAAAAAATGCTTGTGGGAAAAAAAGGCGACATGCCCTTCCTTGCGCTGTTCCATCTCTGGCCTCCCATTGAAGGCAGAGAAAGCGTTTTTGAAAAGTTTTTTGCCCAAGGAAAAATGCAGCGAAAAACGCTGTGAAAACCGTGGCAAAGAAAGTGCAAGCAGGTTAAAACCTGCCTCCAAATTCCTTCAGGAATTTTGAGGCAGATTTTGACCTGCCGGCAGAACATTTGCCGCATTTTTCGCCCCTGGCCATTTAGCACCTCGGGAAAAAACCGCTGCGAAAAACGCAATCTCTGCCTCCCGTTGATATCAATAGGAGGTCAGAGATAGAAACGCCTGAAGAAAGGGCATGTCGTTTTGCGTCAAAAACAGCGCCAAAATACTCAGTGTGAACTAGCCCTTAGGTTACCATCCAGCTTTTCCATGCTCCTGAATAGAATCTCTCATTAGTTACACGAAAATATGCACCCGCCACCATATTGATTATAGATAATTGAACTAATTAGTTAAAAGTTGTCGGTCACTTTTGTAAACTAGTGACGGTGGAAACAGATATTACTAAAAAGCAGCTACAGAACTTATGAGCATTTTACATATGTGAAAATTATATTATTGATGTGAACCGACTATGAAATGGTGTTACCCTGTCCAATAACCTTTATAAGGGGACTACTTATTGTGTTATTCGTGTAGCTGGTTATGGTGTGTATAATACTGAAACATTTTATCAATCTTTAAAGTATATGTATCCGCCACCGGCTATTCACATGACATTTACAAAGCTTTCGGTCAGACAAAAGACAATGGAGGCTCCAGCGATTTTGAGTGCTGATGCAGAATTAGGCTTACTGAAAGCCTTGCAAATTACAAAAAAGCCCAGGTGAAAGATTGGAAGTGTCACCAGGGGTCAGGAGAAGGTGGCAAAGTTAGATGGCAAAGAAGAGGTTGAAGGTCATAAAAGGAGCAGGTCTGTCTATCATCATCACTGATGTAGATAAACGGCTGATGAGAAATCACATATTCTGAGCTCTTTCTCCCCGGCCATGTATTAGAACAGTGATAAAGTTACGGTATTATTTTACTATTTTCAACAGATCCCTTTAAATTAGGGGAATACAATAGATGCTTCATAAAAAAAAGTGGGTGCTCCCCCTAAACTGAGTTTTCCGCTCGGATGATTTGCTAATTAAGACCACATGTATGGCACTAGTACTGAGAAAGGGTTCACACCTCGCGGTCAAAATGCGTTGTTTGCCGCGATTCACGACACAACTCATTTTGACCGCGACATAAGAACCCAGCCTTATCTTGGCCAATTGGCAGCGTGGGATACAAAATTACCATCTTCTTGTAAGGATATTTGTAACGCTTTATCCCCATGGCTGTATTACTGCTCCATTTATGAACTATATACTTAGTGGCAAGGATGGGAATCGGATCACATCATATGGGATCAAGAAAGCTTTTCCTAAAGCTTGCTTTGAAAAATGGTTGTCTATTTGCATAGGACACGATCCAATCCCATCCTTGAATCTATATATACGACTGTTGCATGGAACCGTAATACAGCTACATGCGCGAAGCGTTACTAATGTATTGCGTCATTTCGATTATTTAAAAAAATAGCTGAAATATTTTTGGATTTGTTGATAAAAATTCCACAGAACACAGAATTGTAATAAAGGGCGCCGGTATGACACATAGCTATCAAATAAATCATCTACTATTATTTGGTTTACGATCTGAATTGCTGCATCTGACATTTCACTTTTCAGCAGAAACCTTCAACACTGACCAGATTTGACCCGGTCTGGACACATTTCTGATGTAGACCACATTACTCACACAAGCCATGACTAAGGACGCTGTGGTTGTCTGAAACGCGTAGGCAGCATGCATACCTTCCTATCCGCCTTTGCACTCGGACATTTGTTCTCATTTTTATATATTTTCTCAAATAAAATTGGAACCCAGTTTCTTTTTTAAAAAGTCCATTCCTCAATTTTTTGGTGCTGGATCCTTCCTTGTATTCCTGTTCGTAGACCACGTTACGCATGCTTTATAATAAGGGGAATAATTAGGGGGGGGCAAGAGAGAAAACTATGGCCAAACGCAAAAAAAAAATTTAGTGCATGCACCTGTGTCATTTTCATATAATATTAAAGAATTATTTAACAAAATGTATTATATTATGTATGTTTATTAATATGAAATATATGAATAGGATGTAAAGCTCCCTGCAAAATAAAAATAATAATGTAAAGAAAAAGAAAAAAAATAGTACTCTCAAAAATGTTTTTAACTTTTCATTTGTAATGGACATTGGGTAAATAAAAATGCAGTTAAAAATCCTATCAATCGCTTAATTCCCGGATTATCAGCCTCTGTTTTGGTCCTTCCGTTGTACCACGTGACCGCACTCTGCAGGCCCCTTCACACGGGGCCAATGATCGGGGGGAACAAGCGCTCGTACAAACGTTCACTCCTATCAATGGCCTGGTCATGGCCTGATGAAGATGCTATTCCAGCATTGAAACACATTTCCTTTTGTCATTCATAATAAACCTTTGATACTTCAATTGCATACGTGACTTACTACAGTTCACGGGTCTGCATGTTATCCCGTGTGTAGCAGCGCCTCTCGAAGACTCCTTTTTTCCTGCACCTATATCACTAGTATCTGCGGTCTCCGGAAGGATTACCGGCATCGAGTCTCGGCAGCAGCACACACATCATTCAGAGCTTTCTTCCATCTTTTACCAGATTAGTCGTGTTTTGACTATCTTCACTACAATTCACCTGGGTAACCTGCACTATGTGGCACCGTGTTTTTTTGTTCCTTTTCTCAATGCCCTGGTCTACAATGAGCCGACAATCGAGCAAATGCCCCAAAAAATGCTTGAATTCAGCACATCTCCTTGTGTAAACACGGGATGTGCTCCCGACTACATGCAAATGTATGGGGGATGAATGATCATTCGTCTCCATACATTGCGAAAATTGCTCCGTATAAAGGAAGCAAATGAGCGCCGATCTACGTGCTGTATTGTCGGTCCGCACTTGTTTACCGGGCAGAAAATCTATCCGCATAAAACCATCTTGAATCTCCAAATCATACAGTCTTCAATGTGGACCAGAAGACAGTCCCTCTCTGCCAGTCTATTCCCATTGAGACTCTTATAGGCTTACATAGAGAAACGGACTTCCAGTCCACACTGACGATGCTGTATGATTCGGAGAGTCGGAGTGTGGTCAAGTGGTACAACGGAAGGACCAAAACAGAGGCTGATAATCTGGGAATAAAGCAAATGACAAGATTTTTAATTGCACAACTATTTATATAGATGACCAAGTGACTACACTTCGGTTTTCTACGGAAAGCATGACAAATATCACAGCATACTCTTGAATCTATCCATGTAAGCCTAAGGCTGATACAATAACATTGCGTCGTACACATCCGATTTGTATGTTGATTCTATGTTCCTCCCCTTTAAACATTCTTAAACACTTATCTTCTCTCAATCTCCTTTGTTCTTGGCTAAACCTGTCCAGAGCGCCTAATCTCTCTTGTCTGCTAAAACTCTTTACCCACTTATCATTCTTTCATCAAGTTCTTGTGTTTTCAATACACTGGGACTAAGAAAACATCTTTGTCAAATCAGATGGTCGAGCAGGCCAGGCCATCAACACTTCGATACGTTCAAAATTGTTATGCATCGAAGTTAAAAGGGGAAATACTTGTGAATTTATATATATATTTATTTATTTAGAGAGAGACGCACATTTATTTATATAAAGAACCATATCGAAATTAATATTTAATTTTTTTTATTTCCATATATAAAATTGCCTACATTATAGAAATATTACATTATGTCAACCGCTCAACAACATGCTTCAAACAAGGAATAAGCACTGACAGAACATAAAAATGATTAGAAATTGTAGGAGTATGAGATAGAAAGCAAAAGTTACAATTCTTGGTGTGGCCCTGACAGGGGCAGACATTTTTTAGGACTTCCTGTCACTAATCCCATTATAAAAATGACAGGATATGTACACCTTTGAAATATGTAAATGTCTATCTGTGTGTTTGGTGCAACTTTCAAAATACTTTTTATTAAAAATTATTTTTACTTTTTGAGATACAGCTGCTTTGTATTCTGTATACAGAGCAGCTGTCTGTAGCGTTGAAACCTTTATCTTTCAGCTCTGAGGGGCTGACGGGTTCAGTTGCAGTGGGTACGGCGTGTCTCTGACACACAGGATCGAGCTGCTATCGATCACATCTAAGTTCATAACTTAGATGTGATAAATTATAGATGGATCTTGCCTGTCAGAGACACGCAGGACCAGCTTTCACTGAACCCATCAGTTCCGTGGAGCTGACGGATTTAGGTCTCAGCGGCGCTAGATATAGCTGCTCTGTATAAAGAATACAAAGCAGTTGTATCTCAAAAAGTTAAAATAATTTTTAATAAAAAGTATTTTGCAATTTGAACCAATCACACGGATAGACATTTTTATAAAAAAACAAACAGATTTCAGAGCTGTACATAGCCTTTTAGGGTTCATTCACATATCAGTTAGGGCTCTATTCTTACGTTCTGTCTGAGCTTTCCATCAGAATGGAACTGAAACAAACGTAAACCATAGGTCGACTACAGTATTGATTCTGTCAAAACAACGGAAACCTTGCGCAACGGAGACAAACGGAAACCATTTGCACCACATCCATCACCATTGAAATCAATGGTGATGGAAACGGAAACCTATGGTTTTGTGTCAGTCAGGGCTCCGTTCCGACGGAACAGAGCCCTGACTCAGATGTGAATGAAGCCTAAGTCAGCCGCTCTCCAGCCTGAAATGGTAGTTTTATTAGTCACAACATCCAACTGCACAGACATTTGAGAGAAGATAGACTTCAGGGGTTGTGTCCCTTTAAAAACTATTCTTCTATGTATGTTGCTGGTGATTACCGCTAATTTTTATCTTGGTTGTCATTTTTTTTTTTTTAAGAGAGCGAAGAGCTCCTATTACTTTTCCAGCTGATGACCATCCCTTTGGTGTAAGTGTGCTTTCTGCAGGTTACAAAGAAGGCCAAGGAAGGGTCACGTAGTCAGTTGGGCGTTATGTCTGTCAGACTACTGTCATCTACCATAAACAAACGGAGCATAATGAGGAAGCTTTGGCCTATTTCTTTTAACAAGTCTGCTTTATTCTATTTATCCAAGGTATCTCAGGTTGTTAAGAGTGTTTTAACATGATGATGGGACATTGGATCCTTTGTGTTGTATCCAAGCATTGACCAACCCCTATGTGTTTCTTCTTCTTAGAGAATGTGTTTTAAGACCTCAGAAACACATTCCTGCAAGACTTTGCGGACTATGCCATAGCATCTAATTCTAACTACAAGACTTGACAAAACTGTGCAAATATTCAAGCTGTGTTCCACCATCAGATGCGTCTTTATGTAAGGCTCTGATCTTACCACATTTGTGCCTTACTTCAGATGTATAATCTTTTTTTCATGAAAAAAAGTTCTCCTCGGTTCTCAGAGATCTAGCTGGTGCGGAATGCTCCCTGGGCAAATGTTTGCAAAATAGTTTTTCTTCAGAAGGAAGAAAACTGTTTTTAGCGTCACCTACGGATAACTACCCTGTAAGTCAATGTCAAACCCTTTATAGAGCCTTGGAATACGACTCAGGTTAATAGCCAAACCAGAGACACCAATCTGTAGACACAACTCTTTTGGAGTTGTTGCTCCTCATCAGTACAGCACTCTCCTCTAGAAGGAAGAAAACGGTCTCCTAGTGCTTTCTACAGATGGGTGTTTCTGGTTTGGCAATTAACCGTCGTGTTTTAAAGGGTAACTAAACATTCGACAAATTTCTGACATGCCATAGTGACCTGTCAGAAGTTTTTATTGGAAGGGGTCCGAGCACTGAATCAATCAAAACTTCTGACATGTCACTATGAGATGTCAGAAGTTTGTCAAATGTTTAGTTACCCTTTAAGGCTCTATAAAGGATCAGACACTGACTTACAGGGTAGTAAGGTGGCACTAAAAGACAGTTTTCCTTCTTCTGGCGGAGAGCTTTTTGAAATATCTGTCAAATGGCTGACATAATGTTGGCATACTGTTAATACAGAGGGTTTAGAGCAGGGGAACCCCCTCTGCGACATTGATATGCCCTAATTGGGCACATAGAAAGCGGTTGTCCTGATTAGACAATCACTTTAAACTAGTCAACTGCACACAGTCAAGCATCCAAACAAAGTCCACAATTTGTTCTGCTTAAAAAAAATAAAAAAATAATATATATATATATATATATATATATATATATATATATATATATTGATATTATTCTTTTTTTTACATTACATTATGCTAAAACGCAATTATCTGTAAAACTTGAGGTCAAGTAGATTAAATTGAATGAATAAACTATTATCTGCATAAATTGTTATACATAGCAATAAACTCTACTTTAATTTTCAGACCTGCTCAGGAAAATTAAAGCTGGAATCTGGTTGCTATGGGCAACACTGACACCTTCTTAGAAAGGTTTATCTGCATAAAGTCCATTGTATTTTATGTTTTCTATTTAATCCCTTAACATCATAGACAATTTTGGCCTCAAGAATTCAATTTTTTTTTAAATTGATGTATTATATTACATATAACTTTGTACACGTTATATTATCTAGAACATTTTTATGTCAATGTAGTCGCATTCATTTATTTTTTTGAAGGGACAAGTTGTAGTTTTTGGGCACCATTTTGGAATAAATATAAGTTAAAAAGGACCGGTCACTAGTTTATTAATTCCTTATCTCCTAACTAATCTAATAGGCGCTATGATGCTGATAACTACAGTGGGATTTTTGTTCAAAAACATTTATTATTTGCAAAATTATGTGCATTTTTCGTCCAATCGGCATACAGCTTCTCCCCCTTCCCTGCCAAGCAACACAGTGTGATCATATAGTATACAGCTTCCATTCCCGACTGTGTTTTAACTGGTAATATCTCAGGTTCTTTCACAGATAGATCCTGGTGTCATATGAAAGATTAGAATCTCATCTTTCATATGCCATCAGAACCGCTGTTCTAGGTGGTCCACAACCGGAGATTTGGCTATTTGAAGTGATATCCCTTCCCTCCAGCCTCAGTCTCTCACACTGTGTGAAGGAGCTTCATGCTGATAGGACGGCGTCAGAGGCTGTGAGGAGGCTCCACCTAAGGAGAATCGCTGGTGTTAACACCCACTTGTCTAGTATAGCCTGATTTGCATATTTAGAAAAAAACTCATAACTTCTAAAATAATAAACATTTTGTGACACAATTTTCACTAGTATTATCAGTGTGACAGTGCCTATCAGATTAGCGAATGCGGGTGGCTGTCTGTGCCCGTAATCACGGACTGTGATTACGGGCACGGTCGTGTGAATGGGGCCTTAATTGTAATTTTTCTTCACAGCCACCCTTGTGTTGGTGATCATAACTGCTGTGCCCGCACATCCACTACTACAGACATGTATGGCCAAATGCATAAAACTAGCTAACCCTTTGTATTCCTGCCCTGGTGTGTGGATGGTTTATTACTATTTGCACTCTTATCTCTTGCCATATGACATAGCTTCCATTTCTGATGCGCAATTCAAACAAACACTTGGCTGGAAATAATCAGCACTTATGAGAATGTCGAGATTCAAAGATAAATAGCAATGAGATATAGAAATGAGAACCCGTCTAATCAACAGTTCTTATTTTCACGAGATAATGACGATGAATGTGTATCCATTCAGGATGCATTAGTATTCCATTTCATGAACATTCAGTGGCACCTATTGGACTGATGTAATACACAAATGTAGATTTTTGTCTGTTCTATTTCTTCTTAACTATAAGTTTTGCTTAATATAATAATAATAATAATAATAATAATAATAATAATAATAATAATAAAAAATGATTATGTCTACATATAAAATTTTGAAGTCAGCCTTTCGATTAAGGCTACTTAGGGTACAGCATTATCAGCAATTCCTTATTAAAACATTATTAATGTTGTATCAATCCAATATTAACCCAGCAGGTCTATGGTAGAATCAGATATAGGCTAAATTTATGAACAAATACTGTCATGATGCTTGTGACTCTAGTCAGCAGTCCATTTACAGAATACAGGCTACCATAAATAACATGTGTTCTGATGACTAGCAAGGAATTTCAATATCCCTACAGTCCCAGAAGATATTATCCCGCTTGTATAAGGATCAATTTCAAGAACATAAAAGAAAACTACGTTATCGGTGATAATCTTTAAAAAGGCTGAAATCTAGATCTTGATTTAGAATGTATATTATTATGTAGATTAAATTTCAATCTTATTTTATAGCATCAATCTCACCTGTTTCTCCATTCAAGCCTCAGGTCTTGACGCTCTACCAGTAGTGGAATTATATACTTTAATATTCTGTACTTCTCTTCCCTGGTCAAGATGTCTTTTTCAAGCTCTTCTAGTATTAGGCTGGTCTGTGCAGCAATTAAATAAAGGGGGAAAGAAGGGGAAACACGTAAAATTAATAAAAAGCTCATAGGCAAATGAGGACAGTAAATCAATATATTTTCATTATTACTATTGCATGTTTGCCAGCTAATCAATATGGGAAATGATGACCGAAAATGGCCACCATATATTTGGACTTTAGTCAATACGTGCGGCACATAAAACAAGCCATAAAATAGTATGTTTTAACTCATTTGTTACCCACAATTCTCAAGAAGTTAGCAAATACACACATACACATTATATATAAATTATAATATTGCATATTATATATACACACAATAATGACTTATGAATAATAATTATGTACATAAAAAACACAAATAGTTAAACCCCTTGTATAAAAAACAAAAAAAAGAAGAAATACACAAAGTGTTTATATCTTTCATCATTTTTATAAATATATTTTTTAATCATGCGACTCCCTCCCATTATTTTTTGGAATAATTTTATAAATGGTCATCCCATGCCATGATATCTAGTTCTTATTGTCTGCCTTATTTAAATCTGCATTCAGTATTTAGTGCAAAATATCACAAAATTTAGTACACTCGGTTGCTGACCGCCAGCACGTCCTACTTACCTTCGGCAGCCGCGACCACAGGACACTCTCTTCTTGACGGCGTCTCCCTCCCCGGAGATGCCATCACACACGGCTGGAGTTCACCACTGCTGCCTGTAGGGTGCCTTGAAGGGCCAGCGTGCGCACCAATGTTAGGGCATGACCACACGTGGCGGATTTCCTCCGCAACTGTCCGCATCAATGCCGCACAGAATCTGCGTTGCAGATTCTGCTGCGGATCTGCACAAAATGTGCAGAAAATTGATGCGGACTAGCTGCTGCGGACTGCGGGAAAAGTGCTTCCCTTCTCCCTATCAGTGCAGGATAGAGAGAAGGGACAGCACTTTCCCTAGTGAAAGTAAAAGAATTTCATACTTACCGGCCGTTGTCTTGGTGACGCGTCCCTCTTTCGGCATCCAGCCCGACCTCCCTGGATGACGCGCCAGTCCATGTGACCGCTGCAGCCTGTTATTAGCCTGTGATTGGCTGCAGCCGTCACTTAGACTGAAACGTCATCCTGGGAGGCCGGACTGGAGACAGAAGCAGGGAGTTCTCGGTAAGTATGAACTTATATTTTTTGACAGGTTGCTGTATATTGGGATCGGTAGTCACTATCCAGGGTGCAGAAACAGTTACTGCCGATCGCTTAACTCTTTCAGCACCCTGGACAGTGACTATTTACAGACGTCTCCTAGCAACGCTCCCGTCATTACGGGAGCCCCATTGACTTCCTCAGTCTGGCTGTAGACCTAGAAATACATAGGTCCAGCCAGAATGAAGAAATGTCATGGCAAAAAAGCAAGACGTATCCGCAGCACACATAACATGTGCATGACAGCTGCGGACTTCATTGCGGAACTTAGAATCTCCATTGAAGTCAATGGAGAAATTCCGCCATGAGTCCGCCACTGCTCCGCAACAGACAGAGCATGCTGCGGACACCAAATTCCGCTCCGCAGCCTATGCTCCGCAGCGGAATGTTACGCATCGTCTAAACGAACACTTCTAAATAGAAGTGGAAGTCAATGCAGAAACGGCTCCGCTGCGGATTAACGCTGCGGAGTGTCCGCAGCGGAATTTAAGTGAAATTCCGCCACGTGTGAACCCAGCCTAAATGATCCCTAACCAAACCCTTTGCACCCTGGACTATATAAAAGACTCTGCCCTCTTCCCTTGCCAAAACGTTATTGTGTCTGCCCATGTTCATTATTGCAAATGGTTCCTTAGTCGTATCTTGTGTTCCCGTGTCCTGTATCCAGTAATCGTGTTTTTTCTAGTGCGAAGTCTAGTGTCTGTGAGAAGTGTCATCTGTGCCAAGTGTCTGTTACGCCGAGGGTCTGTTACGCCGAGGGTCTGCCAAATCTTCTATCCAGGTATTCTTGTCCTAAATACTATCATTGCCTGTAGTTTGGCCAGTTGCTACTCCGCTACGGCGGAAGGGCCTAGTGGGTCCACATACCCTATAGCCATGACAGCACTGCAGAATTTGATGTAATCCGGTCACCTCCAACACAAATCAATAATAGGTCTTGCTTGACTTTAAACTGACTTCCATCAGAGTAGATCATAAAATGAATAATTAATAGCTCATAAAAAAAATAATGATATTATAAAGATAATACAACAAACCAAAAACCAGTGGAGTATATAGTACTTGTTTAGACCATGTTGTACACTTTTTTAAAATTTTATTTGAAATTATTCACCATTATTTTACTATTAACATAAGGCTTAATATTCTAAAATAATAAAAGAGAAAAATAAGCACGGAATCACAAGTGTTCTTTAAGCAAAATACATATGATTCAAACAAGACAGATACAATTGGGCCATATACAAGTTAGGTTAGTGAAAAAGGCTTAAAAGGGATTGTCTCACAAAGACAGACCCTTCTCTAAAGATAGCAGCCCTGGCGATCAGCTGTGCGCCACAGATCTAGTTCCTGAAACGGTTGGTGATCAGCTGTTGTAGTTCGGGGAATCTCAAGCTGGCGCATAATGTAGTAACACATGCAGGGTGTTCAAATTAATAAATTAGCGGCTGCTGATATGACCCATGGAGGGGGTCCCGAGCTGAGGACCCACCTCAGGGATGTTCATATGCTCGAATAGGGCACATGGACAGGGGCTATCTTCATGAGTCAGCCCTATAAGATTTTACGTTAAATAGAAACAGTTCTGCCAATTCCAAGAATATATTGCTTCCTATGGTGAAACTGAGAAAGGAGTAACATCCCTCCTAGTCATATTGATCTAGAAAATAAAGGAAATGCAAAAATTGCAGGAAATATGAAATAAGTTAAGTTTTCTTCTAAACACAAGTTTGAGTGACTATAAAGGTATAAGATACATACTATAAAGGTATAAGATACATGTACTTGAATTAAATCACAGAAACAAGGAAAGAATATTGAGCCATTACCGCCAGAAAAACGACATAGACTGTCAGTAAAAGAGGTAGCTATGTATGCGTAATCAATAATGGCTACAGATTTTGTCAGTGGCACACAAAAATAATATACTATACGGAGTTTTAATATATTGGATAATATAAAGTCATTTTATGATTAGTGATACTGGTTAAATCGCCCAATATTTCATCTTTAAGAGGCATCCAGTGGATGATCTCAGTGTTTCTCTATATTTTATTACTTTGAGATAATGTGCCAGACATATGACAAAATGGATGAAATGAGTTACAGAATAAAACCCAGAAACATATGTCTCAGCTGTTATCCGACACAACCATTGACAAAATATACCTGGTAGTACTCTATTCACTTCCTGCAAACTTTATACAACCTTTTCTTGAGCATTGTATATCATTAGGGTAGCTTCCGAGGAAAGTCACTGGGACAAATTTACTAATACTGTCTAAGTTTTAGACGATGTGAACTTAGACAAGGCATTAAATCTGCCCCAATGAGTATGAACTGTAGTTTTCCTGAATTGTACTTGCCCATCGGAACTGTACAAAACGGCTTACCCCTCTTGCACACGACCGAGTTCGGACTGTGAAAAATGGTCCGTGTGTCGGCCGGATTTCCAGGCCGGACCCCGGTACAGGTGAACGGGACTCTTGCCATCAGACATTTATGATGCTAAGAGTCCCTGCCTCCTCATGGAACTGCAGTTTCCCACTGAACAAAATGATACAGTACGTAACAGCAGTTCCGTGGGGACATAGACTCCTAGCATCATAAATGTCTAGGATGGCAGGAGTCCCGTTCACCTGTACCATGGTCGGACCAGGAAATCCGGCCGACACATGGACCACTATTCACGACCTAAAGCCGGTTGTGTGCATGAGGTGTTAGTGATTAAATTTTGTTTTACAAAAGTCTGATTAATATGGCAGGAAGGGACATGAAATGCATGGTTTGACCCCGGCCAATTCTCTCTATCCTTTTCTAAATGGTATTGATCTGAAGACAAACCAGTTCCTAGGGATGTGCTACCTGACCACCCGATTCAAAAGATTGTACCACAGCAACCCAACTATCAGACAGGATCCGCTGCTCAGAACAGAGCTGGATTTGAGCTGTGCTCACAGGAGAAGGGGAAAGAATTTTGGTGACAGTTAAAGTGTAGCTAAAAGTTTCGACAAACTTCTGACAGGTCATAGTGACATGTCAGAAGTTTGTATTGGTAGGGGTCCAAGCACGGAGTCCCCCACCAATCGCTAGAACGAAGCAGCTGAAGCGTTCGAGTTAGTGCTCAGCTGCTTCGTGTCTGTTCGGCTATTTCCGGAAATAAATGTATCGTGTACGAACTCAATAGAAAGCCTATGAGCCCGTACTCCGATACATTGGCTTTCCGGAAAAAGCCGAATAGAAATGAAGCAGCTAAGCACCCACACGAGCACTTCAGCTGCTTCGTTCTAGCGATTGGTGGGGGTCTCAGTGCTCGGACCCCTATCAATACAAACTTCTGACATGTCACTATGACATGTCAGAAGTTTGTCGAACGTTTAGCTACACTTTAAGTCAGGCAATTCCTGCGTTAATAATGAGATTTTTACAAAAAATTGATTTAGGCAGACAACTTACATGTAAACAGTTTCTATATGGACTGTAGTATGTACACAACATGAAATATGTATGCAATCTGTCAGGTGTCTCCACAACTAAGCCACTATAGCTCCAGTACAGATCTATAGTTCAATCCACAAAAGAATACTGTGTAATTTAGATGATCGACCAACAAGGTACAATGTCTAAATCCTACCAGAGATTATCTTTAAATACTATTACACATGGAGTACTTGAAGGAAAATAGCTATTTGCGATCAAGTAATCTAGTTCAAGTAGTCTACCATCCTTTAGTGTTGATCCAGAGGAAGGCAAAAGCAGTCCCCTGGAACCCAGGGATTATGTTGAATTAGTCAGGGGTTCCCCAGAAGACTGCAGCAACAAAACGATCTCAGCTTGTTCAAAGATGCTTGGCATGGGGTGGGCAAAGCAGTCAACAAATTTTGGCCAGAATACACATTATAGAATGTTTTATCCACCCCCTACATTATATTTATTTGAGGCGATAAAGGTGAATGGGTTTCCTGAGAATGGAAATTTTTCTCTGGGGTTCCCTTATGGCAGTGTTCCCTAACCAGTGGCTTGGGAGCCAAATGTGGTTCTTGGTCCCCCTTCATGTGGCTCATACCTGTTGGCAGCTCTTAAAAACGATTGTGCACTTGTGGCACCAGGGAAGTTATAGAAATATAAGAATGTGGAACTGGGGTCAAAACCATTCCACTGGCAATTAACACATGGGTAAAATCCATATTACCAAGCCAAATATTAAACAATCATTCTTCACTTTCACTATTCAGTGTTGCTGTCATATGTTAAACTGTCTCGCAATCTACAAAAGGTTGGGGACCATGCCCTATGATAACAACGTTGGTAACCACTGCCCTAAGAGGTACTTGCCAATTGTGGGGAAAACAAAACCTTCCCGATTCTAAAAAGCGAATATACCCCCAGATAAAGAGAATGCACCCATATTCAGTAATCTAGTACACATTATGTGCAAAACCCCTTTTAATTTAATTTAATGAATCAGTCATCACATTATCCCGTAGCAGAGAGTTTTAGAGTCCTACTGGCCTTTCAGTAAAACACCTTCTTATGCTGATGGGGACTATTGGGCTATTTTAAGATGAATTAAAACCTCTGTTGCTCAGGAACAGGTAGGACAAATGAAGATAATCTTTACTCCCTCAATGATTAGGGGAAATCTCTGAGGTAAGGCTCCATGCACACGACCGTGCCCGTAATTACGACCCGTGATTACGTGCACAACCAGCCACGGAGAGCAGGCCATTTTTACGGGCCGTGCTCCCATTATCATGTGCGTGGGGCCTAAGGTGGTATATACAAAGATTGGCAGTTGTTGCACAAACAGAACGTTTCAGACTTGGCGGCAGTTAAAGGAGTATACACATTACTTCAGAAACCTATTATAGGAAATGTTATGAGCCTTGATGACAGGTACTAGTTCTCTGACCGATGCTTCCCCTAAGGGTTGACGGACGCCTTCACCTACTATATTGAGCTAATGGAAGTATTTTACAGTCAGGGGCTAGAGGTCAACAGAGTGGATAACAAACACTTCTCTAAGTTGTGGTTTCCAAAGCCTTATCAGGCCCCAGCGTTATAAGGGCATGTGTGCTATTTCCAATGTTTGTACAATGCCAACACTTTCTTTCGATTGTTTCCTGAGTGAGATGGACTTGCCCTAGTGACCTGATGTTTAAAGACAAGGTTAACAGGGCCGAATCAGAGGTCAACAGGATATGTACCAAAGAAATTGTATTTTCTTATTAAAAATGGCTTTACCTGCGCAGACTGGAAATAAAATAGCCATTAAATAGAAAAAAACCACCAAAATAACTGAAACCACAGAGAATGAAGGACATAGAATACTGCTTAATCTGCGAGATAATCTAAACACATGTATTGGGGGTGGGGGAGGGGGGGATCCTCGAGGTAGAGAAGAATCACACCTTACAGGTTTTGGAGAGCATCACAAAAATGTAGGTTATCTAATTCTAACAAGTTTAATCAAAGTGATAAAGTATCAAAATAGTAGCCACAAGGATACCGTACAACGCTCAGCTACTAGTCTGTGACAGTGTCACTTTAATTCTACCATGTTTTTAAGTATGTACAGTTTTTTATATCAAAAATGTTTTTGTTTTTAAATGATAAATCCCAATTTTGACTGTATTTAATAATAGAGCTACACCCCTACTCCTTACAAGAAATGAGAGCTATTGCAGTCTGAAAGGTTATTCAACCGCATCTCCCTTACAGTATGTTTGATCCCAGGCAGCAGCTTCCCTGAATGTTTTAGAATGGGAAAGAGCTAACTGCACAGCAGAGGGCAATTTCATTTGGTCGATATACAAAACAAAATCAAATATAGTGAGGGTCACTTGATAAACCCCTTTGAAAACAGACACGCAGAGACACTTTCTTGGTTTGTTGTGTTACTAATAGTTATTAGACTGTATTAAAAGACAACCAGTAAAAATAAGTTAGAGGCAGTTATTTCCATACCAAGTTTTGAGGGATAGAGAAGAACCTTATTCTTTCTATGCAAACACCATTCTCCTAGTCTCCCAGATCCCAGCAGTAACCATCCATATTAATTGTGGAGCCTTGGCATAATAAAAAATAAAACTTTAAAGGCTATGGTTGAACTTGATGGACATGTGTCTTTTTTCAACCGTACTAACTATGTAACTATGTAACCCTTTGAAAAAAAAATTATTTCATTAAAACAATGTATCATGGTGTTTTAAGCAACTCTTGAATTGTTTTTTTTATTAAAAAAAAAAAAAAAAATGTTTTCCGTTTTGAGATACAGCTTCTATGTATCCTGGAGATATAGTAGCTGTATCTTGCGTTGAAACCAGAATCCGTCAGGTAAGTGGGACTGACGGCTTCAGCGACAGCGGGTCCTGCGTTGATCAAGCTGCCATCGATGACATTTAAGGGAGGAACTTAGTTGCGATCGATAAGCAGAAACCGCCGTTCACTAATCCGTCAGTCCTGCTAACCTGACAGATTTGTGTTTTTGTGCGAGATACAGCTTCTATGTATCCAGGATACATAGAAGCTGTATGTCAAATAGGAAAAACGTAGAAAACCAATTTTAAAAGTTGCTTAAAACACCATGATACATTTATATATATATATATATATATATATATATATATATATATAAATGTATCATGGTGTTTTAAGCAACTTAAAAAAAATAAAAAATAATAATAATAATATATATATATATTTATATATCTAAAACGTTCAAAGGTTTACATAGCCTATCAAGTGAACACTAACTATTAAAATAGCCAGGTACAAACATGAGTGTTTAAAGTTCTACCAATACGGGGCACATATCTTTTATGACCTATTGATAAATGTAGAATGCCTCAGACACCGTAAACATTTAGGCAAGATATGAGATTCTCTGGCCACGTTTGCTTCAATGTACTGAAGCTAATATTTTCTGAGTTATGAAACGTGGACATTTTGACTACTAATGTCCGGATTAGGGCACCATTAATGTATTTACAGAGCATAAAAATATGCAAGCATAAATCATTCTAGAACTCTCTACACACATGCATATAAATATTCTCATATTTCTCATAATAAGTATCACATAAAATAATAGCATTGTAAAGGTGAGGCGGGGATGAGATGTGTTGTTTATAGAAGCCAGCTGCTTAGACTTTGGCGCCCAGTGTTATTAAACTTGCTATTTTATGCTTACGCAGTCTCCCACCCCCCTTCTGCTGCCCCCACTGGCACAGGTACAGCAGAAACCTTAAATCCAATGCAAAGATTCTGTAAGTGATTAATTGTTTGAGACGCGGCTGACCATATGGAACAGAGAAGGCATCAAGTAATTCATACTTCTGTAAGCGCTGCTTGGCCCCTGTTGCTTTTAATGCACAGGAAGAGTGCTGGCGAAACCTAGACCGGGTGTCTTGCCCCTGACAGCCCATTAAGAAATCTCGAAGCACCTCTCTCAAGTTCTGCTCTTGCTTTCTCAATGGCAGCCCTAATAAAACAGAAGCAAATCTTTCCAGCAAGTCTTAAATCTTTCACGTACAGTACATTAGCAGCGGATTGCTAAAACAAGTGCCTTTTTCGGCTTGATAGGAAATTGGGACTTCGTTCCCCTTGACTAGTTGCTAAAAACCAAGTTGTATGAACCGTATCTTGAGCATAGGTGCCTCTTGTGAGTGTATAAATGACATGTGTACATACAAACATTCTCTCCTTGGCCTCTTTCTCTCTCTAGTCTTACCTCTGGAGGATCTGTTGACACTATATTGTCGGAGATATGCAAAAAAAAAATATAAAAATTTTTCAAAAATGTACCTTTGTGATGCAAAAATATAAATTAGATCATTGTCTATGGTTCCTAAACAAATGGTGTAGTGGTGGTGCATCTATAAAGCACTACATACACACAAGCTATGTTCATGGTAAAGGTATACAGAGGGAATAATGCATGTATAAGACAAAAGTAAAAAAAAAAAAAAGTTTCACACTAGTCTTGGATTACAGATATTTGCTCAAATTACACAAAGGTATACATATTTAAATGAATAATGTTGGCCTCATAGATTGTGTTTTAAACTAGGTTTTAAATTGCTTCCCCCAAATGAAAACTTCATCCCTCTCTACTTTCTGGGATCCATTCCCACTTTTCCTTCAAAAGAAGAACAAATTAAAAGAAAACAGCATGCTTGGAGATACACGTGTTTGCTTAAAAACATGTAAAAAATGTTCAACTATTATATTTTGGTTGAATAAAAAATATAATAAAACATTGAAAGAAATTTAACTATGAAGAAAATGGGTTTTCTACTCAGGGATGATGCAGAAACCCATGAGTGAAAAAAGAAAATAAAAGTAGAGGGAAAAAAAAAATGTCGAAAGAAGTCAAATTAAAGTGTGTTAATCATAACCGTGTGACTTATAGTATAAACTGCGGCTACCTTATATGATCTTAACAGGTTTATAGGGCAAGAAGAGGTGGCAAGGTGTGCGAGAAGAAGTTCTGATGTGACTGGTAACACTAAAAGAAAAACAACCTTAGATGGCCCCAAATTCATATGGATATAGTTTAATATTTGTACTTACATATTGTGTTAAATTTATAAAAAAAAATTATCTTCATACGAAGACCTGAATTCAAGGAAAAAAAAACACATACCAGAAAACAATGAAAACTACTATATACAACTGCTGTTCACACTTGCGTTGTATAATTTGTTACTCTGATCCGTTTTTAGATCAGTATAAAAATAAAAATTAATCTGTTAAAAATTCCATTATATTTAAATATCGGATGCAAACGGATTACAGTCCGTTTGCATCCGTTTTACATTGGCATCAATGATAAAAATAACCCATCCAGTAACCGCTTAATGACCGGGCCATTTTGCACGTTAATGACCAAGGATTATTTTTTGTTTTTTCACGGTCGCATTCCAAGAGTCGTAACTTTTTTTTTATTCCGTCGACATAGCCGTATAAGTGCTTGTTTTTTGCGGGACGAGTTGTATTTTGTAATTGTACCATTTTTAGATGCTTATAATATATTAACTTTTATTAACTTTATTTTAGGAGAGAATTGAAAATAAGCAGCTATTCCAGCATTAATTTTCACGTTATAAATTTATGCCGTTTACTATGCGGTGTAAATAACATGTTAACTTTATTCTATGGGTCGGCACGATTACGGGGATACCAAATATGTAAAGGTTTTATATGTTTTCCTACGTTTGCACAATAAAAACCCTTTTAGAAAAAAATTACTTGTTTTTCCATCGCCGCGTTCCAAGCCGTCATTTTTTTATTTTTCCGTCTATGTGGCCGTACGTGGGCTTGATTTTTGCGGGACAATGTGTAGTTTTCATTAGTACTATTTTGGGGTACATAGGACTTATAGATTAACTTTTATTTTATTTTTTATGGGGGAATGGGAGAAAAGAGAGAATTTTGCCGTTGTTTTTTGCGTTTTTTTGGACGCCGTTCATCCGGCGGTTTATTTAATGTGTCCATTTTATTGGTCAAGTTGTTACGATAGCGGGGATACCATATATGTGTATGTGATTTGTTTTGACACTTTTACTGAATAAAACCACTTTTTGGGCAAAAAAAGTAGTTTTATTTGATTTTGACTGTAATTATATTTTTTTTTTTTCCACAAACTTTATTTAACTGATTGACATTTTTCTTTTTAAGTCCCACCAGGGGACTTCACTATGCGATGTGCCGATCGCATATATAATGCTTTGGTATACTTAGTATACCAAAGCATTATTGCCTGTCAGTGTAAAACTGACAGGCAACCTGTTAGGTCATGCCTCCGGCATCGTCTAACAGGCAGTTGCGGAAGACAGACCTGGGAGTCTTTGTTAGACTACCGGCTGTCATGGAAACCCGACGGCGACCCGCGATTTGTTGCGGGGGCGCCGATCGGGTGAGAGAGGGAGCTCCCTCCCTCTGTCAAACACATTAGATGCCGCTGTCACTACTGACAGCAGCATTTAATGGGTTCAACTGCCGGAATCGGAGCGCGCTTCGATTCCGGCAGTTGCAGCAGGAGCCAGGCTGAGTATAACAGCCATGCTCCTGCCGCTGATCGCGTGGGTACAGTGTCAGTACCCGCGCCATCACAGGACGGATATATCCGTCCTCCTGCGCGAACTAGCAGCTGCAGAGGACGGATATATCCGTCCTTCGGCGTTAAGGAGTTAAACATCCGGTTTTTTGAACGGAGAAATTTTTTTTCCTTATTCTGATCTAAAAACGGATCAGAGTAACGGATTATACAATGCAAGTGTGAATTTAGGCCCTGTTCACATCTTTGTCCGGGCATTCTGTTGTTCTGTCCGTCAGAAGAGCAGAACAAGGGAATGCCAGACGCAACAGTTCCGCTGCAACACAGACACCAGCGGCGGCCGACGGAACCCATTGACTTTGGATTCCGTCGGTTTTTCCGTGGTTTTACCAGAGACAATAGCACAGCATATTGTGGTTTCCAGTAATCTCTGCCAGATCTGCAACGGGGGCCCCTAACAGAGCTTCCAATGCAGATGTGAACACCTTAGCCGAACACAATAAGGTAATGTATTTTGGTGGAATTACAGACATATATCTGCGTTTACACCTGATTTATGGGTTTACATTTCATTGCACAAAGCCATGTTTTTCTCTACATACTGTATGATAAAGAGACTGAGATGCATTGATATTCGGCCGTTTTCACGGAAAAATTAATTGTACGTCCTATTTATTTTAGCAACGTAGAGCACACCCATACAAGTCAATGAGGCGATTCTCAATTTTTTTTTCAATGGAGCTTGTGTCTGTTGCGAGAAACTCTTCGCAAGGATATGCTATTACTGCCTGGTCCTGAAAGAAGGATCTGAAGCGCAAGTTATGCTCTAGTCCACCCACTGTGAAAAGAAGTGACAATCAGCCCTATTCAGTTTATAGGAGTAGTTGTTATTCCCTTCACAACCGGTGGACGGGAGCACCACTGTGTAGGGGAAAATCCAAAGTGACTTCTGCCCCTTCATTTATGGGCATCTCTTTTAATTGTGGAATACCCCTTTAATTGAATACCTCTTGGTGACATCAAGGGCCTCTGGTAATTAGAAATCAAAGGGTCCAGTTCTAATAAAGTAAAAATTCAAAAAGATTAGAAGAGGACTCGGAGAACGCCAATGCTCAAATATTAAGGAATGATACTTTTATTCGAAGTGTGAATTCGGGGGTTGTATCGGGTCCTTAGTCCGGCAATGCATGTTTATAGAATTACTTTTCTTCTTGTATTTCTGGGAAGGACTTTGTATCTTCTTATAAACAGCTAAACTTTTGCATTGGGCCAAAAAAATTATCCCCCTTTGACAAACCTCTAAACTATTTAAGTATAATTTTGAGATATAATCGATCATAATTTCCAACTTTTACTTGTTTTTTGCTGTCATTAAAAAAATCAAACTAAACTTTATGGGGCATTGGTCTCGCATACAACTGTTTGCCTTTAGCTATATAACTTTTATGACTTTAGAACTTTTGTATAAGCAATGGAATATGAATATATGTGTATAATCCTAATAAACTCGGCCTGTGAGTTGTATGGTCATATCGATCTTGGCATGCGTATTGCTATGGTGATATTCAATAGGCACATTTAAGGCGTTCATTTCACACGCTTCTTTTTGCATCAACTGGTATTGCGTCACGGCCAAATGATCAATTATTCCATTGGAGGGTAATTTGTTTGGACGTGTCTGCGGTGCAAGGTTACAATGTCAGAAAAGTGAGTGTTGGAGCCGTGTGGAGTAAAACAGTGAACTTACTTGGCATCTTAGAGTCTGCGGGTGAGAGCAAGGTTAACCTTCTACCACAAGTAATCTATCCTGTAACCCCCCCTCCCCGGGACCCTTAACACCAGGCATTCTGAAGCAGTCACGTCTTACGGACTGAGTTATATGAAGTGAAAATAAAAAAATATGGACGGGGAAAGGCTGGAGAGGGAAAACGAAAGATAAATCGGCTAGCAAGAGAAGCCAGATGACAGGATGGTGCCCGGTTGTGAATATGTTTGAAAACACAGTGAAGGCGAGGAGAGAACATGGCTTTTGTTTGCTGCCCTACAGTCTGTCTTTATCCCAGCGGCTGCCTGCTTGGGTGAACATATGTTTTCTGAACAAGAAGTGGAGCAGAAAGTGCTCTTTGTTATTCATTCTTTTGTGGATCCCTCTTGCCCTTGTCCATGTTTAGGTCGGGTCTAAACACAACTTTGTAGCAGACACTTAAATTCTGAAGAGCTGACATGGTATCCCATGCATCAGTGGGAAATGACTATTGATGGAGGCGGCTGACTCAGTGTATACAATTATGGTTCACAGCATTTCTGCTTCTTAATTAGTAAAAGGGAAAAAAAAACAAAAAAACACAATAGTTATTTAGGACAAGCAAAGTGTTACTGCCCAGAGAGAGATAGAAGTCTTCTGTGAAATGTTTAACTGATCTGGAGAAATCAGTTTACACCATGAATTTTATAATTAAAAAAAATCTAGCTAATAGCTAACTATCTCATATATATTTATTAATCCATATCTACCTACTATTTCATATCTATCTAATCTATCTATCAATATTTATCCATATCTATCTACCTATCTATTTCATATCTCTCTAATATATATTTATCCATATCTATCTACCTATCGAATATATATTTATTAGTCCATATCTACCTATCTATTTCATATCTATCTATATATTTATCCATATCTATCTATCTATTTATTTATCCATAACTATCTATCTATTTATTTATTTATTTATCCATATCTATCTGTCTATCTATCTATGCCCGCTCCGTTGCAATCATCATGCCCTCCCCGCTCCATGATGTGCGGGCACATCATGGGTCGGGAAGGGGTTAAGTAAGAAGCGGTCAGGGGGCCCGGCGCTGCCGGGTCCCTTGACTGCCGACTATAAGAAGCAGGGACTTTTTAGCAAGATTTATTCTTGCTAAAAACTGCGTCTTATAGTCCGAAAAATACAGTAAATATATTTATTTATCCATATCTATCTATCTAATACATGCATATATTTATTTATCCATATCTATCTATTTCATATATCTTTCAATCTATCATAATAAAATATGTTACTATTACTGTTCTTTAACCCCTTTTCGACACCCTGACTGAGCCCTCTCCATCAGCTGCGCATGTCAGCTTTATGTTACAGCCGACACTTCAGTGCAACAAGCTGGATTGCAAAATAGCTCTTAAATAGAGAAATAACAAGAAAATGACTGAAACCACTGAAAATGAATGACACAGAATCTTGCATTAACCGTTCTCTATTTCCGCCGTATATATATGAGATGGAAAGTATGGACTAAGCTCACTCCATAACTTGCATGTGTCGGTTGTATGTTACAGTCAACACTACACTGTAACGAGCAGTATCCCGCTAGTTTAACCCCTTAGATTTCATGACCAATAGCGACTGTGGTATCTAAGCTGATAGAAAGAGGGGGCAGGCCCCCTCTGACAGCCCATTGTCCCCCAACCTCCGTATCGCAATTGCAGGGTGCCGATGGCTGTCGTGGCAGCCTGGGGGCCTAATAAAGGAGCCCGGGTCTGCTAGCTTTGTGCTCCTATTAAGCCTTGCCAGAAGCAGGGCTTAATAGGAGCGTGAAAAAACATGATATCCTAAGTTAGTATTGCAGTAGATCGTGCAAGCGATCTCTTGATCGCTGGTTCAAGTCCCCCCTAGAGGGACTAATAGGAAAATGTAAGTAGAGTTATATATACTATGTGTGTGTATATATATATATATATATATATATATATATATATATATATATCTATATCCATCCCCAAAAAATTTGAAAGTTCGAAAAAACATTTTCCATTTTCCTCAAAACCAATGTAAAAAAATAAATATATATTTTTTTAACACAACTGGTATTGCCGCGTCCATAAAAGACTGAACTATTACAATATAACTTTATTTAACCCGCATGGTGAACGCCGTAAAAAAACGAAATGCCAGAATCGCAATTTTTTGGTCACCTCATCTCTCTCAAAGAATAAAAATTGATCAAATGTGTTATGTACCTCAAAATACCAATAAAAACTACAGATCGCCCCGCAAAAACCAAGCCCTCATACCGCTTAATCGACAGAAAAATAAAAAAAAGTTATGGCTCTCAGAATATGGTGACACATAACTAATTTTACTTAACTAATTTTGAAGTTACTTTTTACTTCTCAAAGTAGAAAGTAGTAAACATAAAAAACTCTATAAATTTGGCATCGCCGTAATCGTATTGACCTGCAGAATAAAGTTGACATGTTTTTATCGCAGGATCGAACGACATATAAAGAAAATGTAAAAAAAAAAATGGAGGAAGCACTGTTTTTCTCATATTCCAGCCCACAAAGAATTTTTTTCCCGTTTCCCAGTACATTATATGGTACAATAAAACAACAGTACAAACGGTCATACGGCTATATCGACGGACGAGTAAAAAAGGTATGGCTTTTGAAATGTGGGGAGCAAAAATGAGAAAACAAAATATTGCTGCAGAGGGAAGGGATTAATTAGAGTCTCATTATTAGTAAAACTTTCTTACTGTCTCAAGTCTAGTAAAATTTCAGCTAATTTTGAAGTTCTGCATCTTAACTATCAGATCCTGGATAAACTATTTAAATTAATATAAAAAAATTTTATTACAATCTTAGGTTTGAAAAATACAGTTGCTCCTTATCTTTCTAAAGTAAAAATGTAGCAAAAATTAGTATAGGTCAAAAGAGCAGCAACAAAAAATAAAACAAAAACTTCAACTGATGGATGAATATGATCATTTTCAATTGGTTGACCTGAACCAAAACACTAAACAAGGACGGAATGAAACAGAAATATGCCCTTTTTGTGACAATGAGAGATCTGGGCCAGTTGAAGCTCGTTGCCGGTGCGGCTTTTTTCCTTTGTATTGGAGTGCACATTAAGGAAAACAATGGAAGGACATTTGCATTGTAACCATGTGCAGGGGTTAGGCATTTGACCTCTAAGACTGCTGTACTTGTGTTGTACGGAAAAGTTCTTGACAATATAAACAAGAATTACTGCGGTTCCAAAAGAGCACAAACAATTACGGACAATGCCGAGCGCTTGTTGAACAGCTGTTGGAGGTTCCTCCTGACCTCAAGAAGTGGTTGCACTTTTGCGTGTTGGGAGTTGGAACATTTCTGGTTCCATTCAGTTTTTTGAGAAATGTTCCACTTTGTGTTCACAGTTTATGACCTTGTTTATGTCCTGGAGACCATAGCTATTAGGAATCAATGCAAAAGAAGTCTGATAACATTATGACCAGCTGTTAGTAAATATATCATCCTCCTGACACCATTATAATAAAGACAAAGAACCACACCAGTGGTTCATAGGCCGGAGTCGATTGGTGACCCTTTATTTCTTCTCTATAGGCATTCATTTTATAGTTATATTCACTTTTATAAGACAAATAGCTGGTAAAAATGCGCAACATATTGAAAATGTTGTGTGACTATACAAATGTTAGAGTGATCATATGCCTTCATTACTTGGTTTTTCAATGAGATAGATCTCATAAATGGTTATGTCTTCTCAGTCCCAGGGCTAGAATACCAGAATTTTGACTAGCAACGCCAGGATGCCAGAATGAGGATGTATATTGGTGAACATCATTTTATTTAAGTTATATGTGTATGAGGTTAAAGGTTGTTATGATGAATTTGGGTTTTCAAATAGACTATAAAGACAGCACAACTAGACCTTTCACCACCAGGGTTTTTGACACACTTTTGATATACACAATTAATTAAATATTATTACATATTATTATTAAATATAATAAACATACTGGTCTACTTTCGGAAAGCAAACAGCTTTGTGGAAATATGACTCTTTAAACACACACACACACACACACACACACACACACACACACATATATATATATATACATACACACACACATATACACTATATACTCATAGGCGCCTTCATGCAAATAATGCATAAATACATGTTTGTGAAAGTCTTACCCAATCAGAGCCTCAGATGCACAACGCCTCCTACAAACAAAAGTTCAAGATGTGCAGAGTTCATACATATCATGTTTGCCTATGTCAACATGCACATAACTTAACAAAATCATCAAAACTGAAAATAACTAAAATTTCTGATCCAGATGCCAGTAAACATACGAGTCTACAAATGGCCTGATTAGGCACAGGTGGCGATTACATGTGAATCTTCTCACCCCTTTAAGAGCAAAAAACCCAGACACCCCTTTTCCCTTAAATGAGACAACCAAAGTCTGAATATTTCGATCTCGTCGGTGGTGTTGGTGGAGGGGTGATATATTAACAAATTCAATGTATCACATCTCTGGGGTTACTGGAAGACTATACAGTAGAGAGATGACAATAAGAGCTTATTTACACGAACGTTTGTCAAATCGGCCATGAGAAACGACTATATTTCATGGCAGATTTGCATCCGTGTTGGACCCGATTTCACAGATCCCCCATAGACTTGAGTCTATTGAGGGATCCGTTAAAACTGGAAAAAATAGGAGGTCGTATATTTTCACAGGCCTTTCACATGGTCCGTTAAAACAACGACTTTGTGAATAGCCCCAGAGAAGTACATTGATTTCAATGCAGTCATGTGCCATTAAAAAAAACGGACGTCACACGGTCAATCAAGTCGTTCGTGTGAATAACCTCTAAGAGGCTGTGATCTTTATTCCTGCTTTCACTTGCAGCTACTCCTTCCTCTACACAGCCACAGAAGTAGAGAAACTGCTCCCATCTTCAAACAAGTCCTACCCTCCAAATATTGCACCTAGGAGTGAACGAATGAATCAATTGAAAGCTAACATTTTTGGCTTTAATACAACACTAAGATCTAAGTTCTGGCTCTTAGAGACTTTAACCCCTTCCCGTCGTAAACAGCTTTCAGATTTTAATTTTCGTTTTTTTCCTCCCCACATTCCAGAAGCCATAACGTCTTTATTTTTCCGTCAATATAGTACTATGAGGGCTTGTTTTTTGCGGGACGAGTTGTAGTTTTTCGCAGCACCATTTATTGTGCCGTATAATGTACTTGCCAAACAGGAAAAAAAATATTTGTGGGGTAGAAAATGAAAAAAAAACAGGGATTCCTCCATGGTTTTTTTCGCGCCGTTTTTACAGAATTCACTGTGCAATTAAAACAACATGTTATCTTTATTCTGTGGGTCAATACGATTATGGCGATACCAAATATATATAGTTTTTTCTATATTTTACTAGTGTAAAAAGGAAAAATTTATTTTGTGTCGCCAAATTCCGAGAGCCAATAACTTTTTTATTTTTCCGTCGATTAAGTGGTATGAGTGCTTATTTTTGGCGGGATAAGCTGTAGTTTTTAATAATACCATTTTGGTGTACATGCGACGGTTTGATCACTTTTTATTTCATTTTTTTGTGGGAGATTAGGTGACCAAAAAATAGAGATATTGGTGTTTAGAATTTTTTTTTTCTTACGGCGTTCACCGTGCGGGTTAAATAATGGTATATTGTAATATTTCAGACTTTTACGCACGCGGCGATACCAATTTTGTTTATTTATTTTTTTACTATGCTCTAGGGCGAAAATGGGAAAAGGGGGGTTTTTTGAACTTTTAATATTTATTTTTTTTACACAAAAAAAAATACTTTATTTAACTCATTTTTACTTTTTTTATTAGTCCCCCTAGGGGACTTCAACCAGCGATCGTTAGATCGCTTGCACGATATACTGCAATACTAATGTATTGCAGTATATCGTGATTCTGACAGGCATCTATTAATTAATAGGTGTCTTCATTAGGCCCCCAGGCAGCCATAGCAACCATCGCCCCCCTGCGATTGCGTTGCGGGGGGCACGATGAGCTGTTAGAGGTGGTCGCCCCCTCTTTCTAACGATTTAAATGCTGCGGTCGCTATTGACCACAGCATTTAACGAGTTAAACAAGCGGGATCGCGCTCGATGCCACTCGTTACTCTGAAGTGTCGGCTGTAACATACAGCCGACACCAGCATCGTATGGAGCGAGTTCACTCCGTGAGCCCGCTCCATACTCCATACTTCCCATACCCGGCTATGACAGGAAGGGGTTAAAAAGCAATTATTTGAAGTCATTGTAGCGTCCATGGCCGCGGGCCGTCAGGTTTACTCACCTCCCGACGCCCGCAGCCATGGATCTGTGAGCGCTGGTCCCCATCTCCTTCCTAGGAGACGCCAGCGCTCACTTCCGCTCCGGTCCGCTGTGTCCCGTAGGGTGCGCGTGCACACTCGTGCCCGCTCTTAAAGGGCCAGCGTGCACACATGTAAACAATCATCATCAACTCACATGATTTCCTGGACTATAAGAAGGCCCCAGCACTTCTGATCCTTGCCTGAGCATTGTTAGTATATTCCAAGTCTGTCTTGGAAATGGTCCCTTAGTGTTTCCCGTACCCTGTTACCTGTTCCTGTATCCCGTGCTGTGCTCTTGTTCCGGTGCCTACTAGTGTGGAGTCGTGTCCTACTGCACCTGCTGTCGTTTGCCACATCCAGTGTCTTCTGCCACGTCCAGTGTCTTCTGCTACGTCCAGTGTCTTCTGCCACGTCTGTCACAACCTGGTGCACCGACCTCCATCCGTGCTGAAGCCACAGCCACTGTCTGGACTATGTCAGGTACCCGAGTGTTACGAACTGCTATAGACTTTTGTATAGACTGAGACCTGGTCAGCTGCCTCTCCGCTACGGCGGAGCGGCCTAGTGGGTCCACATACCCTGTGACCGTGACAGTCATAACATATTAAATTCATCCTTTTAAGTGAATAAGTAAAAGGGTATATCCACATTTGAACACCATTTTACAGTTTATATATAAATATAATCTATAGAAAAAAGTTGAATACTTTTGTAAATACACTGCATGACATTCTGCGCTAATCCTGTATTATAGTCGAGCTGCAGACACAGTTCCGTTGTTATTGGAAATACTCAACAAGCTTGCAAGTCATCAGATGGATACCTTCAATGAAAGATTACTTTGAAGTGCCTGATATGAAGACTACATAGAGGGGGGGGTCTCGGGCCCCCACGATCACTAGAACCAGAATTCTTAGGTTGGATTCACACGAGCACATAACGTCCATAATGGACAGAACGTATTTTGGTCGCAAGTCCCGGACGGAACACACTGCAGGGAGCCGGGCTCCTAGCATCATAGTTATGTATGATGCTAGGAGTCCCTGCCTCGCTGCCGGACAATTGTCCCCTACTGTAATCATGTTTTCAGTACGGGACAGTGGTTCCACGGAGAGGCAGGGACTCCTAGCGTCGTACATAACTATGATGCTAGGAGCCTGGCTCCCTGCAGTGTGTTCGGTCCGGGACTTGCGGCCGAAATACGTTCCGTCCATTACGGACGTAATGTGCTCGTGTGAATCCAGCCGTACCTGCACGGCTGCGGTGTGGAGTTTGAATGGAGCAGCGGACGAGCAATTAAGCTGCCACTCCATTAAGATTTCTCCTCACCATGGTCGTGTGGGTGAGGAGCAACGGGGGACTTGGGATCTTTGTTCTAGTGATTGGTAGAGGTTTGAAATCAAACATTTATCATCTATATTTTTGAAAAACACCTTTAACAGGGTTGTCTGATTTAGTCAAACAATTTTCAAATAGCCTGTTAGGGCGTTCTGAGATAAAGAGGACCTGTCATGTTTTTCATCCTCTCGATTTCAGTAGCTTTTATTTCTTTTTGGTCCTCCCGTTGCCCCTCTACTGCCCTTGCTCCGCTTGGCGCCTGATATGCTAATTTTGAATAAAGGTACAGAGAGGAGGAAACCTCATCTGTCCTCAGTAGGCGTTGCCTCCTGCATCACTGTGACGCTGGCCAAATCAGAGCGGGTCTTCTGTATCACTGTGATAAGACACCCTGTGATGAACCGGTTTTCAAAGGACCCTTCTAACCAAAAGAGATAGTCCAAAGCAGAGAACCCCTTTAATAGGGCATACGGACAGGGGGTTGTCCTGATGTGGTAACCCTTCAAGGTGCTGAGTTGAATTTGATGGACATATATATTTTTTCAACAGTACTAATATCTGCATCGGGACTCAGTTAATGGGTTTTGACTGAATCAATACCGTAGTGGACTGCGCTATTGATTCCGTCAAAACAACGTAACCCTTACACAGCGGTGACAAATGGAAAACATTTGCACCGGATCTGTCACCATTGAAATCAATGGTGATGCAAACGGAAACCTATGGTTTCCATTTGTTTCAGTTTGGATTCTGTTCATGGGTTCCCCTGACGGAAAGGTCTGACAGAACCCATGGACGGGCTCCTGACACAGATGTGAATAAAGCCTAACGCCAGTTGCACATGACCGATGTGCCACTCGGGCCGTTTTTAATGGCATCCGAGTGGTACCCGATAGTCTTCATGGACCCATTCACTTAAGCGTCCATGAAAACTAACCTGATTATCCGATCCATGAAAAGATAGGACGTGTCCTATCTTTCCACAGATCAATGACAGGACTCGGCCCATGCACACTGTCGTGTGCATGAGGCTTATGTGAATTATATTAGGCACACATCTTGATATTATTGTTTTAATATCATTACAATACAACGACATATCAATGTTACGTAAATACCCCATAAAATAATATTACCGATCCCTTGACTGAAAAATTGTAGGGACCGTAAAGGAGTTTTTTTGTACTACAATAAGAAAGCTGCGTTAATATAAATGTGTTTGCCCTGTATTCCTAACATATTTCCATTGATATTCTACAGGGCATTTTTCCAACTTAAGACAATGACTTGGATTTTATTCCTTTTCTACATAAAATTTCCTGTTCCTGTCCAGTTAGAAAACTCTTTGATTTGAGAAAGCGGCAAGTCAGAAGCTACGTCAGCACCCAAGCACAAGAAAGGATCAGATTGTCTTTGCCATATGGGTTTTTCAGGAATAGGCCCCAAACAAATGGACAGAAGCAGCATGCTTTGTGAAAGTGATACTTCCTATAGCAGTGCATGGGAAGTGCCGTATAAACAGGACTAAAGGAAAGAGGCATGACCAGCGGGATCTTATAATAAATACCACTGTGAACGTCCTGCTCATCAGAACGGAAGATTAAAAACATGTTTTAATACTTACAGTCATCAGCCTTTGATGTGCAAAAAATGGTCTGCCTAGACTGAAGCCAACAAGAGCGTTCCCTGGGAGAGATTCAGTTTCTGTTGGTCTTTGTGTAAGTTCATTCGCTCTATTTTAGTTTATGTCCTTTTTTATTTTTAGTCCCAGCACTATAAACAACCTTACATGTGAACTAACTGCTAATCCTAATATACAACTTCACATTTTGGTAAAAAAAAAAAAAAAAATATTTTTAAAAAAATTCAAAATATGTATCCAATTCCAAAATAAATCATGATTATATGTGTCTTTCATCTTGGTGAAATGCAAGCTATTATGGTCAGTTGTCAGCAAACATTTTGAGAATAGATATTCTATTTTCAAGGAATCAGAAAAGTAAGAAAGATTCTGGCAAGGGGAAGAATTCACAAGTCTGATTATACATAATCGGTGGCAACATTGTCTCTTTTGCAAAATTGGCCACCCTAACTGAACAGTATAATGCCATTATCTCTGTAAATAAATAAAATAGGACTGCCAAACTTTGGCGATTCCTCTAACTTCTGATTTACTCGCATATGACTATTTTTTATGCAACATTAATAAGAATTGTGAACACATTCAAGGGAATGTGTCATAGGGTATAAGGTCTAGCACTAGAGCTCCATTGAGGTCAGCAGATAGCTGAACAGCATAGCTCGGAGCTTAAAGCTATGGGAGCATGTCTGGATCCTCACCAGTGGCGGATTAAGTGTACCATGGGCCCTGGGCTGTTGACACAACATGGGCCCCCTCCTTCCCCCTTACACGCAATGCAACCCGCCAATCCCCTTTTCCCTTGCGAGACACCTAAACCACGCTTTTCTTCTTTGAACTTTTATTAAAACTTTAAAACAAACAATCCTATTAATATTTTTTTTCAAATATACAACCGTAGTATATGAACTTAGATGTGATCAATAACAGCTCGATTCTGCATGTCAGAGACACACAGGACACGCTGTCACTGAACCAGTCAGTACTGCGGACCTCGCAGATACAGGTTTTAGTGCTAGATACAGCTGCTAGATACATACCTCTCTTTAAAGTGTAAATAAACTTTAAAAAAAAAATTGGACATGTCATAGTGAAATGGCAGAAGTTTGGATCCGTGGGGGTCCAAGCGCTGTGGCCCCCCACGATCGCTTAAACGAAGCGGCAGAAGGGCTCGGATGAGCACTGTGTTGCTTCGTTTCTAATTGGCATCTGTCTGAGCAGTGTATGGTCTCACTAGAAAGTCAATGAGTCCACTGCGCTATTATTCCGCCATAAAAACAAAAACCTTACGGAACAGAGACAAAAGGA
This sequence comes from Rhinoderma darwinii, assembly GCF_050947455.1. Lineage (NCBI taxonomy): Eukaryota > Metazoa > Chordata > Amphibia > Anura > Rhinodermatidae > Rhinoderma > Rhinoderma darwinii. Next base: position 35,931,343 of record NC_134695.1, read on the forward strand.
AACCATTTGCAATGGAAAAATTACCATTCAAATCAATGGTAATGCGACGGAAGCTATGGAAGACAGAAAGGTCTGACAGAAGCCATCAAGGGAACCCCGACGCAGATGTGAACACACCCTTACTGTATCAATAATGCAGTCAATTCAGAAGGCGGTGTGCAGAGAACTGCATCGTTGATTTCTAGCGCCTCCAGGAGTGTTGCAAGCCCGAAAGCATATGTCCTCCTCTCACACAAAAAATTATCTATATACATATACAGTTATTAAATCATACCACTAAACCAGCTGAAATATTACCTGCATACTGTTACTAAACACAACTCAATATTAGAAGACCAATATTACCAATAATAACACAATATAAGGTCCAAATAATACCACCACACCATAACCACATAATAACTGAATAATACCCCCATACTGTTACTAAATAATACCGCCACGCCATAACCACAGTGACTGAATAATACCCCCGTACTGTTAATGAATACTGCCACACCATAACCACAGTGACTGAATAATACCTCCATACTGTTACTGAATAGTACCGCCACACCATAACCATATTGTAAAGGATCTGCCAGACACAGCTTCTGTGTCGACGCCCGTGGTTAATCAGTCTGTATCTGCTCCTAGGTCTGATAGAGTGACTCGATCTGCTACCACTCAGGCTGGTCAGGAGTGGGAGAACCTATCACAGCCTGGCCAGAAGGAGCTAGCTCCCGCCCTCAGTCTATTTATACCCTCATTTCCTGCTCTTCCTTTGCCTGTGATTCTGTCTTGTTTCCTGGCTCTGCTGTTCCTGCTAGTACTATTGACCTCTGCTTCAAATTTACCCTGGCTTTACTGACTACGCTCCTGCTCTGCGTTTGGTACCTCGTACACTCCTGGTTTGACTCGGCTCGTTCACTACTCTTGTTGCTCACGGTGTTGCCATGGGCAACTGCCCGATTTCCCTTAGCTTCTGTGTACCCTTGTCTGTTTGTCTGTCGTGCACTTATTGAGCGAAGGGACCGTCGCCCAGTTGTACGCCGTCGCCTAGGACGGGCCGTGCACGTAGGCAGGGACTGAGTGGCGGGTAGATTAGGGCTCACCTGTCTGTCTCCCTACCCCGACATTACACATATAGTGACTGAATAATACCTCCATACTGTTACTGAATAATAGTGCCACACCATAACCATATAGTGACTGAATAATATCCCCCATACTGTTACTGAATAATACCGCCACACCATAACCCCATAGTGATGGAATAATACCCCCATACTGTTACTGAATAATACCGCCACATCATTACCACATAGTGACTGAATACCTCCACACTGTTACTGAATAATACCACCACACCATAACCAAATAGTGGCTGAATAATACCCCCATACTGTTTCTGAATAATACCGCCACACCATAACCACAGTGACTGAATAATACCCCCATAATGTTACTGAATAATACTGCCACACAATAACCATATATGACCCGGTGCTAGCGACAGCCACATTCACTTGTATCTGCGTTCTCAGAGAAAATGGACCCCGGTGCTAGCAACGACACCGAGAATGAGGGGGCCCATGCGGTTATCTGCGGTTCTGGTGGCCGTGGGCCTGCTGGGAGCCTTGGGCCTCGGGCGGCCGCCCGAACCGCCCTGATGATGATCCGCCACTGATCCTCACCTATGATATGTTCTGACATGTCTCTATCATGTCAGAAGAAAAAAAAAAGTGCACATTGCCTTTAATTACTGCTGCCTTATGCTTCTGTGCACAGCTGTTTTTTTGATAGGGAGAAAGGAAAAAGCCACTGCAAGACTCCTATGGCAGCGACTTAACTACTAACAAGAAAAAGGATTGGGCATGTTGAAATTCAACATGCTTTACCCTTTTCTCCCCCGAGAGCAGTGAACTACCGCTATAGCAGCCATAGCAGCAGGATACAAGGCCCGTGGCTTGAGGGGGACCATGCCGCCCGCCGGCACGGCCCCCATGCCCGGTGGCTCCGCTAGCAGCCGTTATGGCTGCTACAGTGGTGGCGACCCCACATTTAATAGTATCTGCGTCCTTAGGATGCAGACACTATTGAACACTATGGCAGAGCAGGGAGATATCTCCCTGCTCTGCCATTTACTGGGCAACAGGCAGGTACAGATTGGCAATGTAAACTACTGGAAAGATTCCCGATGGGCCAGTCAGTCAGTGGTCCGGGCCCATACCTCCAGCTGCCGGCTCCCCTGCACGCAGCACACTGTGCCACTTGGAATTGCTGATTGGATGAGAGCCTGTCAGTCTACCTAGCTGACAAGTATTCATCCAATCAGAAGGCCCTCTTGCAGCTATGGGCGAACCAATGGAGTGATAGTGGTTGGAGCCATGACTAGAGTGCAGCCCTGCAAGGCAATTTACAGGAGAGAGTGAAAGTGCCGAGGCTGCAACGTACTACTAAGGGTACGAACACACACAGCGTAAACACTGCGTATTTTTCGCAACGGATTAATTGTCGAAAATCTTCAGTGTATTACAGCCCTGTATCTCGCCCTCACACTGCAGAAAAATGCCGCCGACACACGGACCCCGCACCAATCAGCTGCTCCGGCTACCTCCAGGCACCAGATGTCCATGCTGGAAGCAGATGGCTCCAGCCACAGAATAGCGGCCGAGCTGCAGTATGGCCGCTATGCAGTGTACGGAGCCAACTGCTTCTGGCTCTGTACACTGCATATTGTGCAAAGACATTTTGTGCCCACAGGCAGCTGGAGCAGCTGATCGGTGTGGGGTCCGGGTGTGGGGCTGTGTGTGGCACCCAGGGGAGGGGGACCCAATCAAAAGTTTGCTATGGGGCCCAGTCTTTCCTAGTTACGTCCCTGTCCCCCGACATATGCCGTCAGGGTAGAGTCGGGAAACAGCCAATCACATTAGTTGGTCAGCCAGTCTCGCCAAAATAGAGGGGTTTGGCAGCTGCCACAGCGCCCCTAACACAACAATCATAATGCTCTATAATGATAACCATGTTTACACCTTTAAGAAATCTACCATACCACCCAACAAATAGCTGTTTACAAGTATTTTCCCCTTTTGGTGGTGATCACAGTCATCAGAGATCAGCATAAAAAAAGGTTATCTGTCTGACAGATGTCCTCTACGTGGTCGTCCCATCAGATGACCACCGTGGCTCCATTACCTGAAACCACCAGCGATTATCTAATAAAGAGGAAACGACAGGGTGAATGGATGACCACACATGGTTACATGGAGTCCTCCAAAACAGAGCCGATCTTTCTACCAGCTCTACGCAAAGGCTAATAAAGAGGGTCCCAAGTGCGGAAACTCCCTCTTTGACAACCATATGCATTACAGCGTTGTCCATTCACTTGAATAAGATTAAGCTGTAATACTGTGCACAGCCGCTATAATAATGACGACGTTGTGCAATACAGAGCTGTGTAAGCAATAAAGGGAAGGCAGCACTCACTGGAACACTGCAGTCTATTCAAACAGCTGATCAGTGGGGGTGGCGGGAGTTGGACCTCCACCAATCGATGTTGATAGCCTATCTTGAGTATAGGCTGTCAATTTTGCCTCATTGAATAACTCCTTAAAGGGGTTGTCCATTACCGGACAACTGATGACCTATCCACATGAAATGCAACACCATGGAAGTGAACAGTTTCTATTTTTTTTATAGATTTAATTTCTTCTAAATTAAAAATTAATGACAATTTTATCTACAATTAAATAATTCGGACGGCATCTTGTGCTAAGAGTTGTAAGTTAATAACCCAGTTATTAACCATTGCCAATATAATGGGCCAAAGAATTTTCCCTTTCTAAAATTGTTCCAAACTTCATAATTATCTGTGAACATGGAACAAACTATACCTATTAAAGGGGTTTTCCACTACTGGACATATAGGATAGGTCCACAGGATAGCTCATCAGTGTATGATCGCTGCGGGTCCGACACACGGACCCCGCACCAATCAGCTGCTCCGGCTACCTCCAGGCACCAGATGTCCATGCTGGAAGCAGATGGCTCCAGCCACAGAATAGCGGCCGAGCTGCAGTACGGCCGCTATGCAGTGTACGGAGCCAACTGCTTCTGGCTCTGTACACTGCATATTGTGCAAAGACATTTTGTGCCCACAGGCAGCTGGAGCAGCTGATCGGTGTGGGGTCCGGGTGTCGGACCAGTACCGACCATATACTTATGACCTATCCTATATGTCCAGTAGAAGAAATTTAATCTATAAAAAAAAAAATTTAAAATGTTAGCTTCCATTGTGTCGCACTTCATGTGTACCTATCTGCTTGGGTATAAGCTGCTTCAATTCATAGAATATTTCTGGCTTGCGACAGAATGATTGACCTTCAACATTATAAATGGGCCACTTGTCTATTACAGCCATTTAATGCGCTTTATCTTTTGTGCAATCAGTACTGATCCGGGTTATATTCCATCAATATCAGAGGATTGTAGTTTCGTTGGGTGCAGAGAAATTCATAAAGTGAGATGCCTGACATGAAAATAGAGATGACAGCCAACGACTAAAGACAACAAACTAAATGAGTTTACCCATACAAGGGTTTAAGAGAATGACATCACTGCTTATCAGGCAGATGGCAGGTCTGGAGAATGTGGTAAATAAGAAGGACATGCTCTGCACCTTACAACATTACATATTGTATATCATAACTTAATGACCTGGTGAAAGGAATAGAAGTGTTACAACCATCCTGTTTAATAGTCCGTTTTTATTTTAACCTAGCCTTATATTGGATACACGTTAGAATAGCAGCAGCGCTTAGTACCAATCAGGGGGTGCAAAGCAAATACAATTATAAGCTACACAAAATGGAAGATAAAAATCCATGAATCATGTTCCATATTGTATAAATCACTTGCAATGTCACATCTTGAGTATTGTATACATTTCTGGACAAAATACACAGTGGAAATTGGTAGTTGCAAAAAGTTCCAAGGCATTTTTGATAAAAGGAATGGGAGGTCTCAAATGAGACTGGTAAAAATGGAATTATGCATTTTGCAAAAAAATAAATAAATGCATTAGAGGTGGTCTCATTAATATGAATAAATATATCCAGTGTCAATATGGAGATTAAGCATATGTACTATGTATATATTGAAATAGCTTTAAAAAGGAATAGGAAAAAGTTTATTTAGAGTAACAATGGTTAAAGGCTTTGTAAACCTTTGAAAGGCATTTTTTTTTTATAAACAGGCCAATCAGTGTGATTGGTGCATCTTTATAAATAGTTTTTATAAAAAAAAGATTTTTACTTTTTGAGATACAGCTGCTCTGTATTGTTCATATGGAGCAGCTGTATCGTTCGCTAGGACCTGAATCTGTCAGTCTCCCGGACCTGACCGGTTCAGTGTCAACGTGTCCTGCGTGTTTCTGACATGCAGGATCCACCTGTAATCTCTCACATCTAAGGCCTTATTTATATTATATTAATAGTTTTTATAAAAAAAGATTTTTACTTTTTGAGATACAGCTGCTCTGTATTCTTCATAAAGAGCAGCTGTATCGCTCGCTAAATCCTGTTCCCATCAGGTCCGCGGGACTCTCTAAAAGTACAAAAACATGTTTTTTATATAAACTATTTATAAAGTAGAACCAATCACACTGATTGACCTATATATATACATATATATATATATATATATACATATATATATATATATATATATATATATATATACCAAAGACAAAAGAACAAGTAACAGCACCGGGACTTCAGCGTTAGGGAGATGTTGGTTTATTCACCACCAGGTGGTGAATAAACCAACATCTCCCTAACGCTGAAGTCCTGGTGCTGTTACTTGTTCTTTTGTCTTTGGTATTCTAATCTAAGGAGTTGATTCGTCCTTCTACTGGTAACGTGCACATGGCCTGATGTTCAGTCTGCATTGAGTGCTGTGTTTTCCTCTACTCATTATATATATATATGTAGGAAGAGAAAATGTGCAGCACTCCAGTGTGAAGAAAATGGTGGTTTATTCAGCCAAACAAAAAGCCATTTGGCTGAATAAAACACCATTTTCTTCACACTGGAGTGCTGCAAATTTTCTCTTCCTATACATGATATTTCGTCCCTGGATCAGGACGCTTTGCTGGGCACCCGTGAAATAGTATTTTCTGTGAGTGCTGCTGTTTTCTACTTATATATCACCTGCTATACTTTATTTGTGGTGGCCCACTTTGTAGAAAAATGCAGTGAGCTGCGCTTTCCTATACATTAAAAAAAATGTCAACATGCAATAAAAAAAAAAATAACAAAAATAAAATAATGCTGATGCATATTATCCTGACTGAGGCCAAAAGGACCCTCTTCTGGACCGAGTCTGGTAAATGGGGACCTGTGACTACAATCAGCTTATGCGTCGTGAGCTTTCCCTGCACATATATTTCACTCGTGGTCACAAAGCGTGAGGTGAACACGGCCCAAGGCCGCTATTACACACAGTGTTTAGAAGCGTTGTCTACTGTTTTATTTTTTTCTTTATTTTTAGTTTGCTAAAAAGCTGTGGCCAGATTTTAAAAGTCTACTGTAAAAAAGTCTACACAGACAGCATTTTGGTTTGTGGTGTTTTGGGGGTCAGTGGCATTTTTATCAAAAATCAGCATGCTTTAGCCATTTTTTTCCATAGGCTTCTTAATAGAACTTCAAAGACACTTGTACAAAAAGACAATTTTAAAAACTCCAAAAGAAACACTTTAAGCTGCAGATGTTTTAAAATGCAGAGCAGAGACCTGTGTGAGGGAGGCCTAATAGACGATTAGATTAATCATGATGATAAAAAAATATAATGAATTTTGGAGGACAGGAAACTTAAATTATAACGTCGTTAAAATATACATAAAATCATTGTCTTTGCAGTTTTCCCCTTTTATTTGGTTTGTTCTGTTCTGTTTAGTGTTTTTGATGATATATCTGTTGTTTTAATTATGTGCCTCTGATCACTACTTTTATTGCATAAAGATATCCTGGTGTTGTAGAGCTGTGGGCCTGATTGGCTCATGAGCATCTTACTACATTTTGCAGCCTTGCTCACTAAGGGTATGTTCACACTCAAACTCAAAAATGTCTGAAAATACGGAGCTGTTTTCAAGGGAAAACAGCTCCTGCTTTTCAGACGTTTTTTAAGCCACTCGCGATTTTCGCAGTGTATTTCACGGCCGTTTTTGGAGCAGTTTTCAATAGAGTCTACGAAAAATAGCTCAAAAAACGTCCCAAAAAGTGAGATCCACTTCTTTTTTGTGGCCGTTCTTTTACGCGGCCATTTTTCATAACAGCCGCCTAAAAAAGCGACCCGTCGGAACAGAACGTAGTTTTTCCCATTGAAATCAATGGCCACATGTTTAGAGGCATTCTGCTTCCGATTTTTCGGCCGTTTTTGGCAGTGTGAACATACACTCAGGCTTCGTTCACTTCTGCACAAGGCCCCGTTCAGACAGAGCTTTCCGTCGGAACGGAGCCCTGACTGACAGAAATGGAAACCGTAGGTTTCCATCACCATTAACTTCAATGGTGACGGAACCAGTGCCAATGGTTTACGTTAGTCTCCGTTGTGCAAGGGTTCCATCGTTTTGACGGAATGAATAGCGTCGTCGACTACGGTATTGCTGCTGTCAAATCGACGGAACCCTTGCACAACGGAGACGAACGGAAACCGTTGGCACCGGATCAGTCACCATTCAAATCAATGGTGATGGAAACCTATGGTTTCCGTTTGTGTCAGTCAGGGCTCCGTTCCGACGGAAAGCTCAGATGGAATGTCGGAACGGAGCCCTGACGCAGATGTGAACATAGCCTAAGACATGAATACCCAAGGCATGTATTAGTCATTTATGGATGTTCATTTGTTAATGAGCTTAGCTCTAGTATAATAAGGCACACAAGTCATAATTAGTCATTTTCAATATAACCAAGCTTGTGGACAATATGCAGGCAGTAACATTTTTCCTGAACATTTCACTTATTAAAAACAAACAGATGAAAAAACAAAATAAAAAAAAACTGTAAAAAGGGTATTTGGATGGACGCCATTGTTATAGAAATGCAAGTGGAGCGATACCTCAAGGCTGCTGGAGTCTTCCGGGAGAGAGCAGGCACGTAAACCCGCAACCTCAAATCCATAACCACTCTGATCGACAGAGTCTAAGGCTACTCTAAGGTGTGGGATGGACTTTGCTTCTTAAAAACCCAAGTTGTCTTAACAGGGTGTAGTTTTGGATAAGAGGTGCAATGCAGAAAAACCTGAGCTGGAAACCAGACAGCCAGTAGGTTAACTGAAAGTCCAGAAGTAGAGGTAATCAGACAAGCCACGGTCAAAACCAGTCGGAAGCGGATAATCAGAATCTTACCGATTACAGACGGTTAACGAGAGTCAAGCCGAGGTCAGTATACACGAGGTCAAGAAATCAGAAGTGCAGGAGCAGTAAGGAACTTGATCAGAAACCAGGAGATAGGAAAAGTCACAAGCAAAGACAGGTGGGAAAAGACAGATATAAATACAACCCCACAGCTGATTGGCAGCAGAATAGAGAAGAGAGATAGGCACAAGGTAAAAGAAGAACCACCCAGAAGCTAGACATGTTGTCATAGCAACATTAAGGGAACAAGTGTTTTCCTAAAAGCCATGTAATGCTACATTTTCCCTGTAGTGGTCACTGTAGGAAAAGTGATTTGCTGGAGATATTAGCTAATCACTGGGGTTTTCAGTACCCTGATAAGCGGATTCTTTTTAGGCCAGGGCTACACAGACTTTTTGTAGTGCTACTTGTGGATTTTTAACTCTCAAGCTACAGCTGCAGTACAATTGAGTACATTGAGTTGCATACAAACTTGTGGCTTGCAGCTGTCACTCAATAGTTAAAATGAGTAATTAGCACTACAAAAAGACTCAGTGTAGCCTTAGCCAAAAAACAGCAGATTTTAAAACAGCCCTCCTGACATGTCTGCTTTAGTAAATACTTGCATTTCCCATGAAATAACAGTTCTGGAGCACCTTTTCTCTGCATCAAGCCGTACCTCTGTATATGTATGAAATAATTGTCAACTGGGCATTACCATTCCCCTTGTCAATAGGGTGTGTCCTTACAGTCTGATATGGTCAGCAAGGATTGAACAATGTCAGGGTGTAGGGACACACTTAATTGACAAAGATAATGATACCACTCAGTTGTTAATTTATTCAATACATGACGGGTGCATGCGTGCTATCTCAGCATTCAGGATGGGCCAGTTTTCGGCGATGGGTGGGCATAAGAAGAGGAACGAAGTAGAGTTCAATAGGTAAAATGCTGGTGACAGGTTCCCTTTAAGTACAAATTTGCATCAACTGCATCATTTTGTAGCCTATTATCTGTAATTGAGAAGCTGCTACGGAGTTCATGGTATTGAATTTAGCCCAATGCAACCACAGGTTTTTTTAAACACAGTCAACCTTGGCAAAAAAAATGACACCAACGCTTCACTGAGCGAAAAACTAATTTCTGGTTAACAAATATAACTTGGCAAAGACAAACAAATAAAGGAACTATTGACACAGCTTCAATGTTTGTAGTTTGCCAAACAAACGATTTCCTTGATATTGTCAGAATGATCTAAACTTACTGCAGGATTTCTGTGATCCGTGTTTACAAATGACTGATTGTATTTAAGTCATTGCAAGCAACCTAAACTACCAGAAGATGTGTATTTTGGACTGACAACATAACACTATTATGGTTGTTGGACAGCTTTGTAACGACAAGAGTTTCCAATAAGACATTGAAAAACTTGTTTTCTGCCAAAACTTTCAGTTTTCAGCATTCTCGTGTGTCTTTCATTGGCTCCCTATCGAATGTAGAGACATGGCAATTTCCAGATTTGTCGGGATCACATCGAACTACTAGAAATACGTTTTATCAGATGTAAAGGTTTCTTTTGAATTCCATTGATCTGGACAATGACTAAACTACCATGTCTTTAAGTTTACATGGCAGGTGCAATGTCCATGATCTTGCAAAATCATTCTGGATTCCTGCCCTGGAGCTTTGCTACGTAATTATTAACAGGATGGTGTTAACAGGGAACTAATGAAGTTAACTTAAGTACTTGAACACACATCTGGAAGCAATGGGACAGCTAGAAGTCATTAACCCTCTCAGCACCAATAGTATGTGTGAGCATGTGTATATACAGTGGGCATAACAGGTCTACACACCTTCACTGACTTTAAGTAAGAGAATACAGTACTTTCAAGAGGATCTGTCTCTAGTTTAGTAATGCCCAATCTCCTAATAGGCGCTGTCACGCTGATAATTTCAGTGAAATCTGTGTCCCCAAACATTTATTATTTTAAAAGTTATGAAATTATTTCTAAATATGCAAATGAGGCTATAAGGGGCGGTGTAACGTCCATGGTCGCTGACCACAAACTCCTTCCATCCAGTTGACGCCCTTCTCTCCAGAGAGGTCTGCACATGCGGCCGTCACGTTCCACAGTGACCACCAGGGTGGGCTCGCGAGCTCAGTCCAGACTTAAGTAGCCAAAGCGCACACAGGTGGGAGATTGAGCTGATTGCTCACAGAGCACCCTGAGCTATAAGAAGGTCTGTGCCCCTCCCTGCAATGCCTTAGCGTTGTTGTCGTTATCCTAGTATGTCTATGCAAATGGTCTCTTAGTGTTTCCCAGTTCCCAGTGTTTCCCGTTCCTGCTACCTGTAACCTGTATCTTGTCCTATCCTAGTCAAGTACCGTGTTGAGCTGAAGTCGTGCTGTGCTGTATACCATGCCTGTTTTACTACACCACGCGTGGAGCCTGCCTGCTGCCTAGTCCCAGTCGAGCCTGTCTTGCTACTGTCTGAGCTACCACTGGTACACTATACGAACTATAGACTGTGACCTGTGTCCTGTCGGCCATAGCGTCAAGGCGGTACGGCCCAGTGGGTCCACGTACCCAACTTGACAGTACGCTCAGGCCACGGACCCTGCTGGTAAATGCAAGACCATGATGATGTTACAAGAGATGCGGGCGGATATGCTAGACCTCCAGTCTCAACAGGACCAACTCCTCCAGACCTTGAACATTATTGCACGTCGGCTGGAGGTTCAAGCTGCCGATTCTCCTACTACAACTCCTGGCAGTACTGATCCTCTGACTACACTTCCTGGCAGTGCTGACCCCCGATTTATTTTGCCACTTCCTGACCGCTATGATGGGGACGCAAGGTCCTGCCGTGGATTTTTGAACCAGTTCCAGATGCACTTTAGCCTGTATGCAAGGGCATTTTTGTCTGATGGTACAAGGGTCGCTTTCATCATCTCTCTCCTCACTGGCAGGGCCCTTGCATGGGTGAATCCTATTTGGGAGAGACAAGGACCAGAGACCCGTGACTTCCAGGGGTCCCTACGGACATTTCGCACAGTGTTTGAGGAGCCTGGACGAGTCTTGTCTGCAGTCGCCTCCTTGCTGAACCTACGCTAGGGAGACACCTCCATGGACGAGTACACCATCCACTTCCGCACCCTAGCGGGAAAACTGTTGTGAAACAATGAGGCCCTGGTGGCTACATTCTGGCAGGAACTGTCTCCTAAGATTAATGACGAGCTTGCCGCCCGAGATCTAACGTCTACCCTGGATGACCTCATCCTTCTGGCCGCCCGGATTGATATAAGGATCCGAGAACGGCTCCAAGAAGCTCGTTGGGAGAGAGGACTCCCTTAGTTCGGTCCCTACTTTGCAGCAACCCCTGCTGTCCTCAGATGGCGATCCTCCTAAGGAGTCTGTGAGGACGGACCAGTTTAAGCGGTCTACCCAGGAGAGACAATGCAGATGCACCTTGGGACTCGGAGGCCATCTTGTGGGTTCGTGTCCCCAAAAGCACCAGAGCCTAGGGTTGGTGGGGGAGACAACCTTGGGTAAAGAAGGACTTTCGTGTAAATTATCCATTCCCGTGACAATAGTGTCCGGCGAGAAAACGCATCGGGTCTCTGCGTATATGGACTCTGGATTGGCTACTAATTTAATTCGTAGATACCTGGTGAATCTTCTCCAATTGAACACTACCCCTCTGGAGAGGCCGTTGATAGTTGCATCTGTAAATGGACTTCCTCTGCGAGACCCAATTATAGCTGTGACTAAGCCACTGAGGCTCCAAGTGGGAGCCCTCCACTCCGAGCTCCTCTCGTTCTTTGTCCTGCCCAAGGCCGTCAACCCCGTGCTGCTGGGTCTGCCTTGGCTCCGACTACATGCCCCAGTCCTGGACTGGAATTCTGGAGAGGTTTTCCAGTGGGGCTCCGAGTGTCTCAACGTTGCCTGGTACAGATTAGTTTAATGCTCAAGTCGAAAGAATAAACCAGATTATGGAGAACTATCTACAACACTTTATCTCCAGGCAGCATGATGGCTGGGTGCAGCTGCTTCCTTGGGCTGAGTTCTCCTACAACAACCATACTAGTGAGTTCACCGCTAAGAGTCCATTCTTCATTGTCTATGGCCAACACCCTCGAATACTTCTTCCTGTTTCCACTACGTCCCAGGTGCCTGCAACTTACTCTGCATTCAGGGACTTTCTACAGCTCTGGCAGCAGACACGATCTATTCTGCTGTCGGTTGACCGCATGAAGAGAAAGGCAGATACAAGAAGACTAGAGCCTCCCCAGTTCCTTCCATGTCTGCACATGCGGCCGTCCTGTTCCACAGTGACCACCAGGGTTCGATCAGTCCAGACTTCAGGAGCCAAAGCGCACCCAGGTGGGAGATTGAGCTGATTGCTCCCAGAGCACCCTGGGCTATAAGAAGGGCTGTGCCTCTCCCTGCAATGCCTGAGCGTTGTTGTCGATATCCTAGTATGTCTATGCAAATGGTCTCCTAGTGTTTCCCAGTTCCCAGTGTTTCCCGTTCCTGCTAACTGTAACCTGTATCCCGTGCTATCCCGGACAAGTACTGTGTTGAGCTGAAGTCGTGCTGTGCTGTATACCACGCCTGTTTTGCTACACCACGCCTGGAGCCTGCCTGCTGCCTAGTCCCAGCCGAGCCTGTCTTGCTATTGTCTGAGCTACCACAGGTACACTATACAAACTATAGACTGTGACCTGTGTCATGTTGGCCAGCTGCCATACCGTCAAGGCGGTACGGTCCAGTGGGTCCACGTACCCAACGTGACAGGCGGTAACACAGCTTTCTGTGGGCGGTGTTTATGTTGTCTGTGATCACACTTTGCCTTCAAAACAGCATCAATTCTTCTAGGTAGACTTGAACACAGTTTTTGAAGGAAATCGGCTGGGAGATTGTTCTAAACATCTTGGAGAACTAACCACAGATCTTCTGCAGATGTAGACTTCCTCAAATCCTTCTTTCTCTTCATGTAATCCTAAACAGACTCGATGATGTTGAGATCAGGGCTCTGTGGGGGCCATATCATCAATTCCAGGGCTCCTTGTTCTTCTTTACGCGGACGATAGTTCTTAATGACATTGGCAGTTTGGGGTCGTTGTCCTGCTGCAGAATAAATTTGGAGGATCTCTCGGTCCTCATGTGTATATAGCCACCACATCCCTCTCTCTCACGGTTGTATTTTGGCATACTTTATTAGTACATTGTATATACATTCATTTGACACACTGTCATAGGGGGTTTTAACCTCATACATCGTTGTAGGGAGAAATGTTTGTGTACATGGGGGTATTTTAATCCGGAATACATATCTCATACATTGTTCTCTACCTGATCGTAGTGCATGCTATATAATCAGTCTTTTTCCCATGAGTGATCGTCCTGTGGCTAACTAGGGGCCAGGACTGGGGTCCAGCACACATTTGTGCATTTTTAAGTGTTTAGATTTTGTCTGTTTGTTTTATATTTTGAATTTTTTATTGTGATAATAAAGTCATTTCATTTATATTTAGATGTACAGTCTGCTATACGTGTGTCCTTGCGTCACACATTTTTTACATGTTTATTGCACATGTTTACTGGCACTCTTCCAATATCAGTTTGTGGTGCCTGCTACTCTCCTTATTGTCACTGTTGCCTGCAGACACTCCTTATTGTACCACTCTCCAGCCCTTCGGGGAACAAACTGCCTTCTGTAGCCAAATATTCCAAATTTTGAGTTCAGAGCACCTGCTGCCATTTTTCTGCACCCCAGTTCCTATCTTTTTGTGAATAGTTAAGTCGCTTGGCCTTGTTTCCACGTCGAAGGTATGGTTTTTTGGCCTCAAGTCTTCTATGAAGACCACTTCTGGCCAGACTTGTCAGAACAGTAGATGA
>NC_134695.1:35950622-35978122 GCF_050947455.1 Rhinoderma darwinii
TCGTGTGACCGGCGCTGGAATCGGGTGTTGGAAGAGGAACTCTAAACGTCAGTATATTACAAATTAGATTATTTTTAGAGGTGTAGTGAAATAGAAATTAGTTTATAGATTCTGGAAAACCCCTTTAATTGCGCGTTTGAAAATATGTTCTTTTTTTAATTAGACGAGCCCTTTAAAGGAAGGAGTTTAAGGCGCTTAGTCATTTGTGAAGATTTCACATTTTATTTCCCATTAAATGGAATAGTAATGTCTCTCAGATCACAAACACGAAGTATTACTTTTGATACTTTGATAGCATAAATTCCCAACCAGTTGGGCATATTATAAAATTTGAACGCCTCTTAGACAAAAGTTGTATATAATGATGGATCCGATCCATACCACTCTGGTAAAAAGTAGTCACTCCTAAAAAACACATCTAGTTAAAATGAAATGTCGCTTTTGCATGGCACACTAAATCGTCCTTTGTCTGCATTGGAAAATCAGACAGCGCAGAAGTACTTCACATCGCTAGAGATATAAGCTTTTCATCCGCATTTCTACTCAGAAGCCCACGGTTGAATCATGCCTTTTAAACGAACACTCTTTGAATTCTCTTTATCTTGATCTAAAGCCCCGAAAGGCCCACAAATCATGGACTTTTTAAAACAAAATACATACATTTTAATAGGTTTTTTTATTCTTTGCGATTAGGAGTGGTGATGTAAATGAGGCAGACTTAGATTTCAGTTTTTTTTTTACATTTGTGGTGGAATATATTGGTGGAAATGAAAAATAATATTTTTTTTAATCAGAATGTCTTTTAAATGAAAAGGTTTAACATTTACATTACAAGGGGAACTTCTGGCAAAATCTCACCTCAAGGGACAGACCGAGAAGAAATAAGCAGGCTGATAAAAGGATCCATACTATCTAGGGTGGAGAAGATGGCTGCAATATAAAGGGGATTCCTAGACGACTTGATAAATATTTACAAACAAAATAAACAAGCGTTCTTAGAATTACGTTAACTATGGAAGAGTACGGAAAACAATTCAAGAAAATGTATATTTTATTAAATTAAACGAATACATACTAAAAAAAAAACAGCTTCTTATAACATCTGTGAAGTGAACAATACGTGCCATTATAAAGTATAATGTCTTATACAATTTAGCTTCCATTATATAGCTGTGTGTGAGTATCGTGTAATAGTATAGTAATATGAAGCCACCTGTCTATATATTTCAAAGGACCTCTATTGTGTATATATATATATATATATATATATATATATATATATATATATATATATATTGCTGTGAACAAGGATTTTTGCTAATTTGTCATATTTAAAGGTTTCAGATTATCCATTATATATATATATATACCGTGAGTGTGTATATATATATATATATATATATATATATTTATTTATTTTATATATGATAAAGACGACACAAGTAAATAAAAAAATACAGCTTTTACATGAGCAATTGCCCCCTAAACCTAATAACTGGTTGTGCCCCCCATGGCAGTTACAACTGCAATCAAACATTTCCGATACCTTGTGATGGGTCTTTTATATCACTGTGGAAGATTGTGGTCCACTTTTCTTTGCAGAATTGTTTTCATTTAGCTACATTGGAGGGTTTTGGAGCATGAACTGCCCATTCAAATGGACATTCACTTTTCAAACAATCTATGCTGATCTAATATTATACCTGATAAATATTAACTTTGTAATTTACTTAATGTCAAAAGTTAGTTGTTTTATCCATGTAAATTCTGTGTGATGTTACTACTAGTAGGTGTCTCCCTTCCTGTAATCTGCTGTCCACCCTCTGTTGTCAAGAAAAATCCATCCCTAGTAATAGTGCAGAGACAGACTCCAGGAAGTGTGTGTGTGTGGAGGGGGAAGAGGGAGGGAACATGAGTAGAGAGAAAGACACAGGGACACGCTGTCCATAGAAGTCTATGGAGAGGGGAAGGGGGAACAGAAACAGAGTGAGAAAGACAAACGCGCAGCAGCTTTTGGTAAGATTTATATCTCACCCCAGTGCTGGATTCTCAGCTACATTGGTCATTACCACTGTAAGTTCCTCTATGTTGCTGCAGCTTTTATATATACATATATATATATATATATACATATACATACACTACCTTTCAAAAGTTTGGGGTCACCCAGACAATTTTGTGTTTTCCATGACAACTCACACTTATATTTATCAAATGAGTTGCAAAATGACTAGAAAATATAGTCAAGACATTGACAAGGTTAGAAATAATGATTTTTATTTCAAATAATAATTTTCTCCTTCAAACTTTGCTTTCGTCAAAGAATGCTCCATTTGCAGCAATTACAGCATTGCAGACCTTTGGCATTCTAGCTGTTAATTTGCTGAGGTAAATCGGGAGAAATTTCACCCCATGCTTCCAGAAGGCCCTCCCACAAGTTGGATTGGCTTGATGGGCACTTCTTGCATACCATCCGGTCAAGCTGCTCCCACAACAGCTCTATGGGGTTGAGATCTGGTGACTGCGCTGGCCACTCCATTACAGATAGAATACCAGCTGCCTGCTTCTTCCCTAAATAGTTCTTGCATAATTTGGAGGTGTGCTTTGGGACATTGTCCTGTTGTAGGATGAAATTGGCTCCAATCAAGCGCTGTCCACAGGGTATGGCATGGCGTTGCAAAATTGAGTGATAGCCTTCCTCATTCAAAATCCCTTTTACCTTGTACAAATCTTCCACTTTACCAGCACCAAAGCAACCCCAGACCATCACATTACCTCCACCATGCTTGACAGATGGCGTCAGGCACTCTTCCAGCATCTTTTCAGTTGTTCTGCGTCTCACAAATGTTCTTCTGTGTGATCCAAACACCTCAAATTTCGATTCGTCTGTCCATAACACTTTTTTCCAATCTTCCTCTGTCCAGTGTCTGTGTGCATTTGCCCATATTAATCTTTTCCTTTTATTAGCCAGTCTCAGATATGGCTTTTTCTTTGCCACTCTGCCCTGAAGGCCAGCATCCCGGAGTCGCCTCTTCACTGTAGACGTTGACACTGGCGTTTTGCGGGTACTATTTAATGAAGCTGCCAGTTGAGGACCTGTGAGGCGTCTAATTTCTCAAACTAGAGACTCTAATGTACTTGTCTTGTTGCTCAGTTGTGCAGCGGGGCCTCCCACTTCTCTTTCTACTCTGGTTAGAGCCTGTGTGTGCTGTCCTCTGAAGGGAGTAGTACACACCGTTGTAGGAAATCTTCAGTTTCTTGGCAATTTCTCGCATGGAATAGCCTTCATTTCTAAGAACAATAATAGACTGTCGAGTTTCACAAGAAAGCTCTCTTTTTCTAGCCATTTTGAGAGTTTAATCGAACCCACAAATGTAATGCTCCAGATTCTCAACTAGCTCAAAGGAAGGTCAGTTTTATAGCTCCTCTAAACAGCAAAACTGTTTACAGCGGTGCTAACATAATTGCACAAGGGTTTTCTAATCATCCATTAGCCTACTAACACAGTTAGCAAACACAATGTACCATTAGAACACTGGAGTGATGGTTGCTGGAAATGGGCATCTATACACCTATGTAGATATTGCATTAAAAACCAGTTTGCAGCTAGAATAGTCATTTAGCACACTAACAATGTATAGAGTGTATTTCTGATTAATTTAATGTTATCTTCATTGAAAAAAAAATGCTTTTCTTTCAAAAATAAGGAAATTTCTAAGTGACCCTAAACTATTGAACGGAAGTGTATATATATATATATATATATATATACATACATACACACACAAATACACACATATATATATATATATATATACATATACATATATGATAGATAGAGATAGGAGAGATAGATTCTCCTCTTTGGGTGCAGTGTATAGAAGACATAATAGCAGTTAGGCTGCGCCCACTAGCTCAAAGAAAATGAGAATTAGAGATAGAGCCTGTAGTTAAAATGCAAGCGAACAGTCACTTAATGGCCAGAAAGAGTGTTACTCCTTAATGTACACACATATGACAGCTTATTCTGAAAAGTCACCTGAAAAGTTAGGAACGCTTTAAATTCTTGCCACAGAATCTTGATCTTAAGTTTAGTTCATTTTAGCCATTCAGAGGTGGACTTGCTTGTTTGCTTCGAATCATTGTCCTGCTGTATAACCCAACTGCACTTGAGCTTTAGGTCACAAACTGACAGACGGACATTCTCCTTCAGGATTTTCTGATAGAGAGCAGATTTCACAGTTCCATCAAATATCACAAGTCGTCCAGGTCCTGCAGAAGCAAAGCAGCCCAGACCATCATATTACAACTACTATGTACGACTGTTGGTACGATGTTCTTATGGTGGAATGGGGTGTTCGCTTTACACAAGATATAACGAGACACGTCTTCCAAAAAGTTCCACCCTGACTTATCAGTCCAGAGAATATTATCCCAAAAGTATTTTTGGTCAGAATCAGTTTGCGCATTCCAATTCTCCAATGGATGCCACTGCCATTTTTTCAAAGTGTCTTTCTTATTGCGGAATCGTGTACATTGACCGTAACTGAGGCAAGTGAGGCCTGCAGTCCTTTCGATGTTCGTCTAGGTTCTTTTGTGACCTCCCGGATAAGTCTTTGATGCGCTCTTGGTGAAGTTTTGGTAGGGCGGCCATTTCTAGGAAGGTTTACCACTGTTCCATTGTTTTTCCATTTGTAGATAATGTCTCTCACTGTGGTTCGCTGGAGTCCCAGTGCCTTAGCAATGGCTTTGCAACCCTTTCTCGACTGATACCTTTCAATGACTTTGTTTCGCATCTGTATTTGAATCTCTTTAAAACGTGGCATCATGCATCATGTAACTTTCTAGCCTGCTTCACATTGCCAGACAGCCTCTATCTATTTAAGTAATATTTAGACTGAATAGGTCTGGCAGTAATCATGTCTGGGGGTGGCTAGTGAAATTTAACCCAATTGTCAATTGAGTTTGGCTAAATCATTGGCTAAGTGGGTGATTCACATAGGGCCAGGTACCACTGAACAGCATTTTTTTCTTCAATAAATTAAATAATTAATAAAAAAACTTGCATTTACCTGGGTTATCTCATGCACAATCAGCGAGAAAAGATAATGTGGCATGCTTCCTCATATGCCATAGGTATTCTAGGGGAGAATATGGTGCTAAACAAAAGCAACATACGGCAGTATACGGAGCGCCTATGGGTCCATAATATGAAACCATAGTGATTCTGTGTGTTGCCGTACAGCCTCTATGCATAAGACTTTTCCGTGAAAATGACACCAAAGAAGAAACTAACTATTTTCAACACAAGCTGTTCCCACATAATACAGATATCTAGCAAACAACCTCATGTACCATATAAAGGAAACAAAAAGGACCACACATCCGTTTCTCACCCCACTGTTTCCACTACAGCCTCAAGGTAACTACACATATAGGAGTGGATTTCTGGAGAAAGTCGTATAAAGCCTGGACTCTAACTCTCGGACCTTACTTGCCGAACCCTGAACCTCTGCACTGGTAAGCATAACCCGTAAACATAACTCAGTCTAATGGGGTTAGCAGCTAGGTTAAGGTACGGCTAAATAGGTACTTTGGTGCGGTACTTGATAAATAAGGGCTACGCATCACAAGAAAAACAAGGGAGTGCTTTATAAGTCTCACAGTTTGAGAACAACTGGGCTTTCAGGACCAGACGGCGTCATCACCCAACTACTAACAATCAGCATTTCTCAGGTAGAGCAGATTAGCTGGAGAGGTTGGTCTAACAGCTTTAGAAAGATATAATTAGTATGCCGTGATCAAATGGTCCAGAAATCTTGAGTGTCGGACATTTTTGGAAAAACAGTCCCAAATCAGTAAGGCCTCATGCACACGACCGTAGCCATGTGCACTGCTGTGATTTTCAGGTTGGCCGGCAGTGGAGTGTCACCCGCGAGCCGCCCGCAAATCGCGGGCCGTGCAAATGGCCGCGAACATTATTTTAAATGAGCCCGGACCGCAGAACACGGCCGTCATAAGACATGTTCATTCTTTCTGCGGTCCAGGCTCCTGGGCCATGCACGGATCGTGGAAACCACGGTCGTGTGCATGGCCTCATAGGAATGAATGGGGCCACAATTCTCCCGTGCCAGCTCATGTTTCCTGTCCGCAGCAAAGTAAGCGGTCTGTCCTCCTACAGTAACAATGAAGAATTACAGGTAAGTGTAGAAGGTGCATGACTTGTTAGGTCCTGTTCACACTGAGTTTTTTTTGGTGCAGATTTTGACACGGAAACCGCGTCGGAATCAGGGCCAAAAAACGCCCGAAACCACCTCCCATTGATTTCAATGGGAGGCAGAGGTATTTTTTTTTCCCAGCGACATGCTCTTTCTTCCCGCGGTTCAGTCTCGGACTTCCCGATGAAATCAATGGGAGGCAGACGAAGCATTTTTCGTGGCGTTTTTTGTCCGTGGCGGCGCTCAATGGTCGTGGCCGAAAAACGTGACAAGAAAGTGCAGGCAGGTCAAAATCTGCCTGCAAAATACTCTGTGTGAACAGGGCCTTACATTACAGTTATCAGAGCGGTGTCTTGTAACGAGCCATGCACCTGTGGGTTCATCACATGACCAGGAGACATTTTTCTGGAAGTAAATCAATGAAAGTTCATATGTAATGAGAGCAAGCAGTGATCTTGAAAATCATAAGCAATTGATACAGAAAATATATTGGAAACGGCATCACTTTTTTATTATACAAAAAAAAACAACATTTATTTGCTGAAACTGCAATACCCAAAAAATATCTGGTTACTATTTGTGTCTTTTATTCCTTTTTAAACTCAAGAGGCTTGGTGTTATATTACACATCAAATACTTATTCCAAGAACTCTGGTCTACAGTAAGGCATAGTTTAAGACGGAAATGTTATATTATGAAACCTAATAAAACACCAGAACATTTTCTCCAGAGTCATGGTTAACCCTTTCACTGCTGGGCCAATTTTCACACTTCTGACATATATAAATAAAATTAAAAATGACCTTATTATACCCCCATACCAATATATTTTATGAAACTAGATACCTGGCACATTGCAAAAATGCCACCCAGCACTTTATACTCAGGGGCGCCTAATACAATTTCGCATCCACGAGAAACATTTTGTAAAAAAATGCATAAAAATTCACGATTGTGGATAAGTCTGACCGAAGCAGCACCTTAGATAGTTACATAGGTTGAAAAAAAGAAGCAGGTCGATCAAGTTCAACCTCTCACGATCAATTACCCGTCATTCATTGCTAGATTAACTATAACCCTCATTGGTTATAGTTACAGTTTCATCTTAGATGAACAACTCCTTTTAAAATCAAAAGTTCAAGATTTGGGTTCATACACGCCGCTTACACCTATGTCTGCATCCACCTAAGGCATCATGCACATGACCGGTTCAGTTTTGCGAACACATGAATCCGCAATAAAAATAGATGTGTGCATGGCCCCATAGAAATTAATCGTTCAGTATGCTTTCCACACAAAAAAAACAAAAACGGGTAGAACACTAAAAAAAAAAAAAAAAATACTAAAATGTGACAATTAGAGAACACATTGCAACAAGTGCTGTGATCCTGCTGCACCCGGCAAAACGAGGGACGGGTGACCCCTGTTCTCTATATAGGTG
Source organism: Rhinoderma darwinii (assembly GCF_050947455.1). Lineage (NCBI taxonomy): Eukaryota > Metazoa > Chordata > Amphibia > Anura > Rhinodermatidae > Rhinoderma > Rhinoderma darwinii. The sequence continues at coordinate 35,958,282 of NC_134695.1, forward strand.
CAGGTCCCAGGGGTGGGAACCGCATCTATCAGACATTTATGGCATATCCTGTAAATATGCCATGAATGTATAAGTTGGGAGTGCCCCATTAACTTTGTAAGGCCTACTTCACTTCAGTGTATTGCCTTCCATTGGAAGTATACGTCGGGGGGACCTGGTATATACATCCGAGGAAAGACTGCAACATATCCCACTGTATAGGCATAAAGTGCTACCTGAAGCGCTGTGCCCGGGGAAGCTCCTGACATCACTGTCTATATATGGACAGTGATGTCAGAATCTTACAATGTTGGAGTCCCGGCCAGAACATCCTCCGGCAGTGGACAAATTCCTGAAGTCACTGTACATATATGGGTTGTCCCAAGATTAACATTTATCACCTGTTGATAAAGGACTAATCGCTGGGGGCCACACCACTGGGACGCCACGATCACTAGGACTGATGAGTCATGAACCCTCCGTTCTTCCTTACTGCACAATCGCTGTGAGGCGGAGCTTTAATGGAGCGGAAGATGAGTATACACCCGGCCGCTTTATTCAAAGTCTATGGGACTGGCGGTGACAGCCGATTGCAGCGCTGGTGCCCTTTACGTCAGCCTGTATTGTGTCTATGCTGATATTCTGTCATTATATCCATTAGTATATTACTAAAACTGCTGTCGGCAGTGTATAGAATTCAGGAAGCTGTAAATGGTTCCAACAGCCAGCGGGTACTGGGAGAAATCCTGGCAATAACATATTAAAGAATTGTTAGTTATGTAATTTACTAGTCAAATTATTACAGCGGCTCCAAGCTGGAGCTTCACATCAAGAGACAGGGTTATATTGTCCCAGAAATGTACAGAACACGAACCATATATCGTTTCGCACATTCCCTTTAACCCTTTCCACACTCCCGCAGTGCTACGCCGGGTGCTTCTTATTACAGATGAATAGTAAACAAGAAGAGATTATACGATGGTAGTCTGTACGTGCGGCTGATTTATTCCCATTTCTGAGAAGCATTTGTAACGCGTGACAGTATTTAATTCTCAAGAAGCGCTTTCCCTTTTAACCCGCAACGATTCTTTAATTAATAAAGTCCACCGGAGCGCTCCAGATATACAATAAATATTCTATCTTATTCTTCAATTACAATTAACCCTCGCTTCATCCCATATAAATGGTCTTTATGGAATCATAAGCTAGGGCTGTAGGTCAAGTTATTTCAAGTTATTGGTACAGAGATCAAGAAATGCCGCAGCCCCACGCTGACCACTTTGTAAGCAGGAGTCGCTCAGTAAAAGCAGTGTTGCTTTATGTTCTATTGATATTGAATTTGTTAACCCACCATTGATTTTCTGTGTTATACAATCCAATTGAAAGCAACAGAGATAATTCCCTGCAGTTAATGTTACATTTTAATGCGGTGCTGGATTCGGATGGAAAGAAGCGTTTATAGCATATACAGCAGGGCAAGGACGCCCTCTGCTGGACATTCACAAATCAAAACAGAATTTCCGTGTGAATCGTGAACATTTTGCTAAGATGTATGAAGACCAAACGGGAGGTCGGACATTCTGGAGAAGCATTTCATAAAGATTCATAAAGATTCCCACGTGTCAAAATTGATCGGACAACATGTAAAAAGGTTTTCACATATTCTAGAGTATTAGATTGCTGGGATCTCACTTCAGCTCTGGTCTCCTATATTGAAATTGGGATTTCAATGGTACAATGGTTGCCAAAACTGACGAGTTAATAAAACAGACTACCCCGTGTTTTCCAGTTTGTAGGTTTTAATCACTTGTCACATTTTAACGTTCATCTGCAGTGGAAATATTTCATTCTGGACAATGCTTAGATAAAGAAATCAGTCCGGGGGGTTTGATGTCTGGACCTCACATCACACATATTGTAAAAGAAAACATAGCCCTTTAAAAAATAAATAAAAAGGTGTTTTTCCTTTTTATGTTTATCTAGTTTTTGCTAGAAAAAAATGGTACCCCAACAAAGTTATGTGTACTGAGTACATTATATATCACGTACATGATGTACCTGCCCCACCTGTGGAAATCGCTTTATCGCCACCTACAGCCCATGCGAAGCGTCTGCCCACATTAGCTTCTCCCCAATAACATGAATTTTTGGCTTGGCTTCATGCATTTGTATTCCATGTGGAATCTTATCTGTCGGTGTCCACAGACATTAGACAGGCAGAAGAAAACATTTTAGGGCCATTTTATGATTTTAATAGAGTGGGGGTCACCCCTGGGCCCCCCATCTAACAGCGAGAGCGGAGAGCTGCTGCAAAGATCTCAGGAGGAGCCTGCTCATCTATACATCATATACAGGGCCCAGTGCAGCATCGCAGCGAGGTAAATAAAGACCGGTGGGCCGTCCGCTACCTCAAGTAATGCTGATCGATGGACTTTCAGATGGATAGGGGTGACCCAACCCTATCTCATCTACACGTTGCAGATTTTTTTTCTGCACGTAAATTGTCCTGCGGTGCGCATTTTAAAATCTGCAGCCTGATTATCTTGCGTTTCCACTTGCGAATTGTACCGGACTAGTTTTAAAATTTTTTAGCAAAATCCGCAGCATAAAAACGCACCCATTTCCGCATCAAAGTGTGAAAAATGCCCCTAAAAACGTATTAAAAAAAACACATCATTAGGTGCAGATTTTACCTGCGGAAATACCTACGTTTACCTGCGGTTTTGATGCCGATTTTCTGCACCAAATTCCGATACGTGTGCATTTAACCTGAGTCAGTACGGTCAGATACACAATCTCATTTTAAAGGCTTATGTAAGAAGGACTTTTAGTTGTACTTCTGAGAGGCGCACAAAGTGTGCAAAAAAAATAAATTAAAAAAAAGGAAGATGTGTCGGGTCAGCCACATTGTATGTTCTGTAATCCAAAACATTATTATTCAGCATTCAATGGAAAAAAACCGCCCTACTAGTCCACATCTAATGAGAAATAGAATAATTATATTAATTACTTACAATATGTTTCGCTTAACAGAATCATAAAAATGGAGCATAAAATAAATTGTGCAAATAAAAAACTATTAATACAAAGAGTATATGCAGCCTCTATCTAATAAGAAAGCTAAGCATCATTAATCATCACATCCATCAAGCAGCGGAAGTTTAATTAACAGGGAGAGACGTGTGAAGAGTCAGAACCGCGCAGCAGAGTTACAGTAGAAATTAGAAGCATCTTCTGTCTTGGCCACAGAGCTGTGAACCCTATGACAAATGTCATCTCCAACATGATGAGCTAAAACTTGGGAACTTTCTCATTTGAGGCCCGCTGTAAAGGGACAATGAGCGGCAATGTGCTTTCTCCCTGAATGAATAGTCACGCACAATTCTACTCTGCAGTACAGTCTCCAGTCTGCCGCCGCTGAAAGTTCAGGGACAAGTCTGCTCCCTCCGAGCTTCTACAGCCATGAACATGTGCATTTACTCGAAACCGGGGCTGCATATTATACATATAGCAGGACGCCGGCCACTGCATACACCTGTGCACGCAACGTCCCGCTCCTTGTTTAGCTGCTGCAGTCGGCCTCTCGATAGTGGCGCCCGTGCCACCTCTGCTACACCTTAAAGAGACAGGCCTGCTCAGTGCTCAGCCTGTTCAGAACTACCACAACTTGTCTGAGCAACAAGGTTCTTCGCATCCTTTCCATGTGCGTTCCAAGCATTTGTTGTTTGCCATTTTAGATTTGACCCGGACTGTTTTGGGCCTTGTGATCACTACCTGCTCTGACCTGTACCTGTCTTATCAAGTAGCATGAACTCTGCCAGCCCTGACCTCAGATGTTTTAAAGAAGAACTACGGCTATATATTTTTTTTTCTCAGTGCCCCCCTCTTGAAAATGTGATGAAGTGTAAGGTAGAGCGGTGTATTGTCTTATCTGGTGCTTATTTCGTCCGGGTCACATGACCTCCACTCTGACCATCCACAAAAGTCTATAAGACTCACATCGAGGATCTTCTATTGAGAGACTGATTTCCGGTCCCTACAGCAGACGCTGTAGGACTTGGTTGGTCAGAGTGGAGATCACGTGACCCAACGGCAGCTTGCAAAGGAACGGGGTTACCTGGGAAATAAAGCACCAGGTAAGCTAATACACCGGACTATCTTGCATTTCAAAGAAAAATAGCTGGAGTGCTATTTTAAAGAGGCTCTGACACCAGATTATAAGTGCCCTATCTCCCACATAATCTGATCCGCGCTGTATTGTATATAACAGCAGTGGTTTTTATTTTGAAAAACTATCATTTTTTAGCAAGTTATGAGCAATTTTAGATTTATGCTAATTAGTTTCTTAATGACCAACTGGGCGTGTTTTTACTTTTTACCAACTGGGCGTTGTACAGAGGAGTGTATGACGCTGACCAATCAGTGACCAATCAGCGTCATACACTTCTCATTGAAACTAATTATCATAAATCTAAAATTGCTCATAACTTGCTCAAAAATGATCATTTTTCAAAATAAAAGCCACTGCTGTTATCTACATTACATTGCCGATCAGATTATGTAGGAGATAGGGCACGTTTAATGTGGTGACAGAGCCTCTTTAAGGTAACGATTACAAAATCCCTTAGGCTACGCCCCTCAATTTAGCCCTAGCAAAATCTAATAGTGACACATTGGCTCCTGCCCCAAAGCCCGACCGTGACAATACATGTATAAAACGTCAAGTAAATTTGTCAAAAGAAATAAACTAGAATGTAATTATTTCACGCCTTCTATTAACCTGTAGTTTCCCTTTCTTTGTATGCAGGATGTTTGTGAACGTTCAGAAACCTCCTCAGGCCTCAAATAATCTATTTTGTATAGAACAATAAATATTAGACATGGAGGAGGGGATTGCAGCTGCAGCGTCTCTATCTATGTAATATTGCACTCAGAAAGCATGCAGGCAAAAAAGTAATACATTTACAGAACCCATGCCTAGAGATGGAAAAAGACCCCCAAATAAGTACATTAGACCCAACATTTATGTCTCTGTCACATCTAATATTCGTCTACAGCTGCCCAATGAGTGATTATACATTTTTGTAATATTAGGTACGCTGCCTGTATCCGCCACTAGGTGGAGCTTAGTAAAGACAGATTTATTATTGAGCTCAATGGCAGCTATATGCATAGTATGAAGTAAGCTCCCCCTAGTGGTGATTATAAGCATCCAGAATTTTATAATCTTTGTAAACATTTATTGACAACTAAATATTATGTGATTTATTTTCATTACAACTGTACACAAAAACTCAAGATAATGGCATATTCATCTCACCATTGTTTCCATTTGCTTCCACTGCTCCTCCAACTTGGCCATCGCTAACAGCCAAAAGTCACTGCATTTAGTGTATCGCTTTCCTTGAAACCAGAACTGGCGGAGCCAGTCACATTCTACCTGAATGGACACAGACATTGCTACTTTATTTGGTTATACTCCATGACACATTTTTAAGCAATAACTTTCAGTTTACGAAATCTTAACATTAACCTGAGATATTGGGTTTAGTAAAAAAAAAAATGTTCAGTGACCAATTTATTCACTTTGTTGAATTTTAAATGGAAAATCTAAAAATATATTAATAAACAAGGAATTCTGTGGCTCAGCCGCTAGGGCAACGGATGATTAGAGTTTTTTAAAAAATATATCTTTTGTTCTCTTTATGTTCTACTCAAGCCTACGTGTGTTTCCTCTGGGTAATTCAAGCTTCCCATCACATTGGCCCTAGTGCAAATTGTAGGTTAGTGTAATGTAGGAAAATTTTAAAGAATTGGATAGCAAGCCATTGGGGTGTTCCAGGACCTAAATATCCTTAGCAATCAGATGAATGGGGCTGAGCTGCTGTGATTGTGTAAACTATGGGATGCGGTGCTCGCTGGTGCGTCTTGGGTGCCCATCTCTCCTCGACTTCACCCATAAAAACAAGAAGGAAGAAAACTGGGCTCTTCGAAACATGTTGGAAGTTATTTGGCCTGTATTGGCCTCCGTACTAGCTGTAGGCGGCTGTGTGGGGACCTAATAACTATGTATAATTATATCAAAAGGTCAGTACAGAGATCTCTCTCATGATCTATTTATACCAGGACTGTAAATATGACAAGGGGCATCCTCTACATCTAGAGGAAAGAAGGTTTTTACACAGACATAGAAGGGGGTTCTTTACTGTAAGAGCAGTGAGACAATGGACCTATCTGCCACAGGATGTTGTGATGGTGAATTTACTAAAATAGTTCAAGAGGCGTCTGGATGTCTTTCTTGAGAGTAATAATATTAAAAGTTAAGTTTACTAGATTACTGTAGATGGGACGTTGATGCAGGGATTTATTCTTATTGCCATATTGCAGTCGGGAAGGAAGTTTTCCCAAAGAGGAGGAAAATTGGCTTTTACCTCATGGGGGTTCTGCCTTCCCCTGGATCAGCATTGCAGAATAATAAGCTGAATTGGATGGACATATGGTCGTTTTTCAGTCTTACAAACTATAATACTATATTACTTTGATACATACAGAGATTCTGGCAGAAGGGTGAGGCTCAATACTGCCTCTGGTGCGGCCTGGCCGGCATTTACTGGGGTTGACCTGGGGGCCTGTTAGGCACCCCGGTTGCCATAGAAGACACCAACACCTTGCGATCACACGCAGGGTGCCGGTGAGGTGAGAGAGGGAGCTCCCTCCCTCTCTCCAAAACCACTCAGATGCGGCGCTCGCTATTGAGCGCCGCATCTGAAGGGTTAAACTAGCAAGATCGATACTGATATCGATCTTGCCCGTTTGAGCAGGGCTACTCACAGCGCCGTAAAAAGGCTACTGCATTGGAATAAAGCCCATTAGTGGCCGCCGTAAAAACACTATGGGGCGGTCACCAACGGGTTAAATCACTAAGCAGAAAATTTACGAGCACTTTGTCCAGTTTTTAACCTTACATAGTTTCTTTTTTAAAATTTTGTAAACTTTAATTGGAATTTTGTTTTACAATACAAAAATTACAAAACAGCCCCCAACCCCGCCCCGTCAAACACAGTCCCAGTACAAAAACATACAAAAATGTCAAAGTGCAATGGTTCATAGTATAATCCAAACGTTACCATCCTTACAGAAGTTCTAATACAGTATTGTTTGGTGTTCATCCGCAAGTTATTGGGTGTTGTTTTAGTAACCTATGCGTTAAACTAATTTAGGAACGCGTAAACATTGACTCAAGTGCAAATTTACAGGTCTTTGCTGCACTTATATAAGTGTTATATGAGTGTTAGTGGAGCAATTTCTTACATTTTGGAAGACAAAACCTCCCAGCAGTAGAAAATGGACTGGTGAGTATGACCTCCAAGCTTCTACACGTTGTCATTCCAGGTGATCATAGACAATATCCTCTCTCAATCATAATTCCCAGATTCTACCGTTATCTTCCACCTTACCTCATTGTGGATCTCTTCCGCTTGTTGTAAAATTCCAACTTCTAGAGACTGTAACTTTGTTTCTCCAGAATTAGGGATCATATATAAGTTCTCCAGAGCTTTTTTACACCTTGTCTGTATATAATTGAAAGTACCAGTAGAACACTGCAAAATAATGGCCAGTGAAAATAAAATGAGTACAGCCTGTAGTCTGTAGATATATACAAGCTACTCCAACCATATTTTAGTTTTGTTAATATCTTTACTACTGTGACCCACTGCATTAATACCACAGTATATTTTCAGACACCACTAGGAGGGGCTTTCTGCAAACTGTCCTATTATTGATTTCAATGTATAACCAGTATGCAGTAAGCTCTTAAACTCCCCCTAGTGGCGGCTGCAGACAGCCAGAACTGTATGCGTTAACTATTTTTATTCAGGGTATTTGGAGCTCTATATCAGAAAAACTAAGCTCCAACTGCTATAAAGATATATTAAGAAATGAATCACAATTTTGGGCCTAAAATCTACACGGTGTTAAGATGTAGACATGGTGTAATGACAGGGGGTGGGGAAACAGACAGTGAGCCCTAATCTACCCACCACTCAGTCCCTGCCTACTTGCAACAACCCGCCCTAGGCGACGGGGTACAACTGGGCGACGGTCCCTACGCTCAGTAGGTGCACGACAGACAAACAGACAAGGGGACACAAGCAAAGGGAAATGGGGCAGTTGCCGACGGCAACACCGTGAGCAACAAGAGAGGTGAACGAGCAGAGTCAAACCAGGAATGTACGAGGTAACAAACGCAGAGCAGGAGAGTAGTCAGTAAGCCGGGGTCAGTATGAAGCAAGGTCAAATAGCTAGGAGCTGCAGCAAGGCCAGGAAACCACACAAGAAGAATCACAAGCAAAGGAGGAACAGGAAAGGCAGGTATAAATAGACAGAGGGCGGGAGCTAGCTCCGTCTGGCCAGGCTGCGATAGGCTCTCCCACTCCTAAGCCTGCCATCCTGAGTGGTGGAAGATGGAGTCAGTCTCAGAGACATAGAACCAGGTGCAGACTGATTACCCATAGGCGTATACACAGAAGTTGTGCCTGGCAGATCCTTTACACATGGACTTTAAAGGGTAAATTTACTCAAATGTGATCTTCTGATACGTGTTCAGTACATGTCAGAAAAAAAACAATGGTGGAATCTATTGGGGCATAAATGGGGGGAGAAGCACTCAACCGGGCACAGTGGCCCTTCAACCGTGATGGGGTCACTTCGGCTCTTTTCAGGTCTACTCGGAGAGACGGGGATATAGCGGATGATGAGCTCATAGACTTCTATTAGCCCGTCTTCAGCAAACCCTGCCTTTTTAAGGAGAGCTGAGAAGAGCCGAAGTGATCCCATTACAACAACTACTCTTTAATTTACTGGAACTAGGACCACCACAACATTTTAAATAAGACATAATGGTGCGTGTTTTCTTTGAGCACATTTCTATACAGAAATACAGTTTACAAAAATGAAAATCTCAAAAAAAAAAAAACATTCAGGAAAATCTGTCCATGACCATGTGATGGACACATTGCCTTGTTAAGAAGACACAACTCCGATACCGGGTATAAATAACCAATAAATACATTAAACGGAGGCTGTGATGGATGCCATGGAAGTCACCCATAGACTATTATGGAATACATAAACAGAGATATGTCATGAACTCTCATGACCTTTCTGTAAAATGGTTTCTATAATAGTCTATGGGTGACGGATGCTTCTGTATCGCCCAACGGAGGCCAAAAGAACACTTTTCTGGCCACTGTTGGTATAATGTGATTCTATAGGTATGTTTGAGGTAAGTAACAGGAGCTTCCCCAATGCATACATCAAACGTGCAGAAGAAGTGCAGCGTGAAAGGGGCCTAACTGTATCAGTCCTGCACTTGTGTGTCCATCATATGACAGGGACAGATTTTATACACTGAAAGTAAACTAAGAAAGCTCCTAGCAGAGATATTCAAAGTCATTAGGAATTTATACGGAAAGTATATTAGAAAAATGTGTAACTTTTCATTATATAATAAATATTTATTTGCTGAAACCCTAAGAGCCCTATAAAGGTTTTTTTCAGCGAGTAAAATTTGATGGCCTATCCTCAGGATAGGCCATCGATAGCTGATGGGTCGGGGTCCGACTCCCAACCCATCAGCTGTTTTGAAGGGGGTTCAGCGCTCGTACGAGCGCTGCTTTCCCTTCATTTCTACTTGCTCACTGTGAATCTTTGACAAACATTTAGAAGCGATTCACCAGTATTGCAGCCTTTTCTGCCATTGAAGTGAATGTGAGAAAAGGCTGCAATACCTGTGAATCGTCGCTAAATGCGTGTCGAAGATTCACAGCGAGCAAGTAGAAATGAAGGGGAAGCAGCGCCTGTATGAGAGCTGCAACCCCTTCAAAACAGCTGATCCGCGGGGGTCCCGGGTGTCGGACGCCAACCGATCAGCTATTGCTGGCCTGTCCTGAGGATACGCCATCAGTTTCTACTGGCTGAAAAACCCCTTTGAGGTAGTGACACAGAACAATATAATTTAATTACGCAGATAACATACCTTCGCTACTCTGTGTGTGGAGCTGAACCGAGGCTGAGATCCAGCAAGTACACAGTGTTGATGAGTTGTGTTGAGGTTATCTGTTAAAAGATCAATGGGAAAGAACAACATAGAAATCAATCATAGACATCGAGTTAGACAAATCAAGAACAAAATCATGTCTGAACAACAGTCATGGCTTTACACGACACTCACTTAACACGCCACGCAAAAACTGAACACATTGAAAGTCTGTGCAACTCTAAAACACTCAAACAAATTTCATTGTGCACAGTTTCGATGCAAATGTTGTTTTGTAAAGGAAGTCTAATAATCACGTTATATATGGGAAGTGATAGTTCTGCAATTCCCTATTAAAATCTTTAAATAGGCTTTAAACTGAAGGTTTACTTTAAAGTGGTTGTTCCATCAGTACAACCCTTGTCTATATGTTCTATTAGGACATATAGATCTCATAGAGTGGGTCCTCTGCTTGGAACCCGACTATGTGCCAGAACAGAGAGCCGCTCTGGCGGATCCGGCACTTTCTAGCATTACATGGAAGGACGTTCATTCGAATGTTCGGCATGTAATGCTGCATTTCCCCTGTAGTGGCCGCTGCAGTGAAAGTATCTTGATGCCTGCTGCTTCCCCCAGCTTTGCTGAGGATGAGGGTAACCGGACCCTCAGCGATCATATTTTTTTTTTTAAAGGAATTATCTTCATGAGACAACCCATTTAAAGTAATGCAAAATGATGCCTCATATCACACTCCCAATATTTGTAACGATAACAAATCCTCTGACCTCATCACAAACTGACAAAAATAAAAACTCTTGTGTGAATTTCCTTTCCTTTCAATCGACCTTACTATCGAACATATTCCAATGTCTCTTTATCTGCATACAGATGGCCTGGTATTCAAAGGCTGAAGGTGCTATAACCCAAGTATAAGCTTATAGTAAAGGCTATGTAAATCTCTGATGGGCATTTGTATTTTTTAATAAAAAGGTCAGTCAAGGTCTTTGGTGTAACTTTTTAATTAGTCATTATACAAAATTAGCTTTACTTTTTTAGATACAGCTGGTCTGTATTCTTCTTACAGGGCAGTTGTATGTAGCGCTAAATCCCGTCCCTGTCAGGTCCGCGGGACTGACGAATTTAGGTCAATACAAAAGATACAACTGCTGTGTATAGAGAATACAGAACAGTTGTATCTCAAAAAGCAAAACAAATTTTTAATAAAGACTATTTATAAAGTTACACCGAACACACTGACTGAACGGTTTATTAAAATAAAAAAATGCCCCTCAAAAGGTTCACATATATTCTATACCTTGATTATTCTTCTCTTTAATAGACCTGGCCTTGTACTTCCTTTCTTCAGCCGGTGACTAAACGTAAGAGCAATGACCCTATAATGATCGCCCACATCAGTCATTGGCTATACAATAGTGACTGATCTCATTCTACAGAGACATGGCTGTCTGGTAGTGTGACACAGCGCTGGCGATGAAGATGTCTCGGCAGGAGGGTGTCTCGGCATATTATATTATTATTTCTATCAGCTGCTGTTGTAACTATTCAGACAAACGACCTCCCAGCACAAAATTGTTGCTTTGGAAATGCTGTATACACGTTCCCTTCAGCACTCTCTTTAGTGACTGAAATCAGTCCAAGGGCCAAGTGAGGGTAAAGAGGTGAAACCGTGCGCCAATTTATCTTTACTTTATTTGCTGGCAAGAACCAATCTATCTCCCTGCATATACAAGGATTTCTGAGAATGGCTGCAGGGCGTTATTTATTCCTGCAAAGTGACTTTTGACACAGGGACAAAATAGGAGAAGCCGTCTTAAAATGAGTGGCCGTAGGCCAAATGTTTGTGAGTTGCTTTAAATGCTGAGTGTTAGATGAGACATGTTTCCCTGGCAACTCGCCTGTCAATCAAACGGCAAAACAGATCAGCACCTGATCAGGACATTTTCCATAGCCACAGTATAAATCAAAGAGTTAATGCTGTCATTTAAGTTAGGAAATGATCTCATTATTTTATAATTGACAGCACTAAAACTTCATAGCTCCCCTCCCTGTAAATTTAATATCGTATTAATAGCTGAAGAAATCCTGTGAAATGCCATAAAGTAAGCGCACAAGAGATTAATAAGGATATACGAACATAGATCTGATTTTTCCATATGTTTAGTAAATGCAAGAAGAAAAAAATACATTGTAGCACCGACACATGGAAATGTAATCCTCAATTACAAAATAAAAAAAACAGTCGGGACTTTGATTCAGAAATTTCTGATTTAAACAAATGATACTAAAATTAAAGTGAAGAGGTTATCTATACCTAATAAACTAAAAGAATATTAAAGAAGATCTGTCATCATATTATGCCACCCTGTTTGAGGACATAGTATGGGAAGAAGTCCGCTCCAGTGTTAGACCAAACAGGACAAAAAAATATTGTGCCACTTGGCTAATAGAGCCTAAAAAAGAATAGAACAGACTCGTAGTCTGCTGTATTGATGAGGGGAGCGCTCCCCCTCTCTCCCTAGTGACTGATGGCTGCCGTGTATACAACACATATGCGACAGCTCGTCGGTCACTGGTGAGAGGGACAAGGGGAGTTGGAGGGAACGTTCGCTTTACGAATACTGCAGAGTCATAACTTTGAGTCCGCGCTATTCTTTATTAGACTCGATTAGCCAAGCGGCCCTACATTTTTTTTTTGTGCTGTTTTAGTTAACAATAGGGCAAAGCTGTCCGCTCTAAGAATTGTGGCCACAGGGATGGGTGAGGTGTCTACTTATACATATGGACAATATGAGAACAAATATCCCTGTATATATGTGTCCCTGGATATCACTCCCCATCCCCCTCTATCTCTGCAGCCGCCATCCCCAAGGTAAACATTCGGGGACATAATCTTTAATAAAGTATATACAACAAAGTTAAAGTATATATATATAATTTACTAAATTCGAGACATTCTCTCTACATTAAACAGAATGTATACTCACTATTTAAAAAAAACAAATAAAAAAAAAATATAGAAATAATATATATATTATCTAGAATAATCTAAAATAATAATGTATAAAATGATGTATAATAATGTATAGAGTGTATAATCAGAATAACACACGTTATTGAATTGATTACACGTTATCAAAATTGCTATTAAAAAAATAATTGAATTATAAAAATGTGTTTCAATATTTTTGGTGCAGTTTGCGCACTTTTTTCCAGAAAAAGACACAATAATAAATAAATAAGCCATGTTAGTATGCAGAGCAAAGAATAGATGAAGAGCGAGACAAGATAAGGACAAAAACAAAATCTAGGCATTGTAGCAGCCCGGGGAACGTTTTCTTCATTCATAGTTTTATCTTTATTTCACAAAACAAAGCCGAAACATACCTGACGTTTCCACAAAGTATGAGTCTATAGGGACTGGATCAAGCATTACTGGACGGACACCAGTACCAGATCATATATTTTGGTTATGGGAGAGATTTACTGCCCCAGGTCCGCAGAATAACTTCAGCCCTGGCGGCCAAAGGGTTAACCCGAGGCATCACGGAGGATTAGATGGACATATTGCCGGATTCTCACATTATGAGTCCCGGGTTCACATCGACAGGCTAATACTGGAGGGTACGTATTGAATATCAATGTGAGGAAGCATTTTATAAGTGGAGGGTGGGTTTATGGGCCCCCTGTCTTTACGCGGAATAGATCAGGACGTTATTAGAAACTTTTATAAATCAAAATAAGCATGAATAAAAGAATAGTACGAGAAAAGGCTGCACATAAAAGGTTCATTCCTACCAGGGGGATATTCTACGTTCTGAAATTCACGATAAACAGAGACCGATCAATACAGTATTTATTTCAGGCTAGCTCGATTCCTACAGACGTGGAGAACTATAAAGTATGAAAAGTGATTTGCTTTGAGATATAATGTAGCTTTGTAGGGTATCTGCCGTGTAATCTATATATCGCGTCTTGCCTGAAGCGTTGCAGATGTAAATAAAACTTGATACTAACGCACGTCCGCAACAGCATAAAACACGACGGCAAATAAGTGAGTGTAATGAGGGAAACCTACAGCTGATCTCTCCCATCTGCTATTGTATTAGTGACCTTAGTATTGGGGCTTGTTACTTGTGCCACTATATCGGTGACCCGCGTAAACCTTATTAGGGGTTGTTCACACAGAGAAAAATGCTGCGAAAAAAACCTCCAAATCTTAATTCTGCCTCCTATTAATTTGAATGGGAGGTCGGAAATTGCTCAAAGAAAGAGCATGTCTTTTTTTTTTATCCGCAAGCGTACAAAAGCCACCCGCAGGAAAAACGCCTCTGCCTCCCATTGAAATCAATTTTGGTTTCGGTGTCAAAGTCGGTGCCAAAAAACTCAGTGTGAACTGACTCTTAGAGTACACAGAAAACCATTACAAAAAAAAAGAAGCGCATAAAGTAACTGTAAGAAAAGCTAAAACACAAATGAACAATCTGTTTATATTACCAAGCATAAAATAAGAGTCTCCTGGATTCAATGGTAAAGCAAGACCCGGAGACTCTATGTCCCACGCGATCTTCAGACCCACGTGCCACTTTGATGCATCCTTAGCTTCTTCTTCTTCTTCACGTCTTTCCATAGCACTATCTGGAACAAAGTGTACAAAATGTAATCCATGAAAATAATCCACAAATCAGTTGGCATAGAATACAGAATATAAAAGAAGAACCTAGAGAAAGCTGGAAACAGCCACAAAGCAGACTTTAGGCCCTGTTCACATGGAGCTTTTTGCAGACAGAAAACCATCTGCCTCGAAAATCCTTCAGGAATTTTGAGGCAGATTTTGACCTCCCTGTCCTTTGTGCCGCGGTTATCGCAGCATTTTTGCGGGCAAAAAACGCTCGGAAACTATTTTTTTTCTGCCTCCCATTGATTAGAATGGGAGGTCAGAAGCGGAAACCATGGAATGAAACCGTCACACGAGTGCTTCAGCTGCTTCGTTTTAGCGATTGGTGGGGGTCCCAGTGGTCAGTGTCAAGAAGACTTGGAATGTACTTTTCATTACACAATAATGAAACTTTATTTTACAACTACTAAACAAATACAATGTGATATTAGACAAGAAAATTGAGTAAACACAGAACATAGTCTTTCAATTATTACTACATTTACTTAAAGGAGCACTTCACTTTACTTTTTTATAGCACCCTCCATTTGTACATTGGTGTTTCAGTGGGTGCTGTGTGCAAAAATACTTACCGATCCCCGAATCTTGTCTTTTTCGGGTCCAGCGCCGCTCACATGATCTTCCTTCTGACTTGACTGGCGTCACTGCTTTTGAATATACCAGAACTCAGGCTTTCAATGCATTCCTATGGGAGCCAGAACGAGGCCAGAACGAGGCTCCATAGGAATGCATTGAGAGCCTGACTTCCGGTTTTCTGAAAAGCAGCGATTCCAGACCAGGTCAGAATGAAGATCACATGAACGGCGCTGGACCCGAAAAATGACAAGATGCAGGGATTGCGAAGTATTTTTGCACACAGCACCCCACTGAAACACCAATGTACAAATGGAGGGTGCTATAAAAAAGTAAAGTGAAGCGCTCCTTTAAAGGGGATGTCCAAGGACAGACATTGGTATCTGGAAAGTAAGGGTCTGTCCTTTAGGACAGGGCTACACCACTTTGTCTTCGCCTCCTGTCCCCTTGGCCCCTACCAGGGGGCTGCATGGTCGGCTATCAACTATTAGACTGTATTCCCACGGGGCAGATGTGTTGCAGAAATGTCTGCGACTGTCCCATTCATCTGAATAGAGCTTGCAGAAATCCATGTATTTGCCACCAAAACAACCCCATTCAAATGAATAGAAACGATTTGCAGTTGCAGAAATTTCTGCGTTAAATCTGCCATGTGTGAATTCAGCCTAAAGGGCCAACCATGCGGCCTCCAAAGAAAACCGAGAGGATCTGACAAGAGGAGAAGTGTCACTTGGTTCTAGCGATCAGCAGGGGTCGCAGCAATGAAATACCCCAATAATCAATATGTTTCTGACCTTGATAACTGTAGTTGTAAACAGCAACTGTAGACCCCTCCACAAGGTTCTCATCATGGTGCCAGCTCACTGCCATTTTTCCCATACCAAAATATGGCTCCTCTTTAAGGTAGGACATGTTTTGTGGGTTCATGTAATTTATCAAAGTTACATTAAAAGATTCCACTTCTTCTTCGCCAAATTCTCCATGACTCTGTAAGGATATCGGCTGTTGGGCGTCAGTAGAGTATTCTGTCCCGCGCTTGTTTCTTACCACTTTGTTTAATTCACGTATTGTCTGAAGATGTAGAAATGTATTTAACTCATAAAAGGCTTTGCAGGCATCGGAAACGTCTTTTGTGCTGTATGCGATGTTATATTCATTCTCTAGCCATGGCACAGCAAACAGCCTAGTATTGAGATATTTATAGGTGTAGCCTGGCTGGCCAATCAGAATGCGAGATACTGGCGTTAGCAGGTCTTTACCTTTCAACTGCACAAGGTCTTGAAACAAGCAGCCGTGATGGAGCAACGTTAGAAATGCCTTCTGGACTACATGATGTAGCTCTTTAGGAGTTTGGTCAGCTTCCTGGATAACTAATTTGGCATATTTTGTGCTCCACTAGAAAATAAAATATATGGGTTCAACTTGGAGATGTATGGAACGATGTAGACACAAGAGTTCTAAACATTTAGTATAGTTGAGGTTGCTCATATCTGCGTTATCTTCTTTCCATCAGAGATTCTAGTACTCGTTCAATACGCTATTCTTGCCATTAAAGGGACAGTCCGGCCAAATCTAAACTTTCCCATGTGTACCATTATGTATTCCATGTGTCAGTCTCTCACCTGTTATTTCTATCTCTATATATCAGACTGGGAAGGTTGCTTAGCAGCAGTGCGAATCCGGCTCGGTGACACGCTTTCTCTACTTCAGTCTATGGAGATCTATGTGTCACCCATCAGAGGCTTCACACTGGTTTGAGAGACTTCTATCATCAGCTACCACTGATACTTAGACAGGTTCCTCTCACACAGGTATAATGTAGAAGAATATATTGCAGCCTCCCTGTCTGTATACTTATGGTTTCTCAGCTTATTTAGGAGAATATAGGGAGAATGATAATCAGTGTCCCCCAGCATGCAGAAATTGTATGGTCTTTAGCTTATCGTGTAATGCTGTGCTGAAGCATTATGGGATTGATAGCAAAGCAGAGAGGAAGAGAAAGCTCGAGAAATCTAAAAATCAAGATGGCGTCTCTTTCTAAGCACAGAAACGGTAGCAGTGGAAAAAGTAAGTACAGTATACATAAAAGAAGTGTAGAGTGTGATTTACAGTCAGATAGGGGTGCAAGGATGGAAAGTTGTGTTACCACTGGAGGTCTTCTTTAAGCTGGAACCCCCAATGGAAATCTGACGGAAACCCATTATAAGCCAATGTGTTCCACCACAATCTGTTCAAAAATTGATCTGGCATAGCGGTTATGGCTCCATTATGAACGGAAGCGATGACACTAATGTGAATAGTGCCTAACTTTGCACAGTCATTGCTGTCTTGCCAGGTTGTCCTCTGTGGTGAGATATTTATAGGTCATACATACCAAATAACGGAAGCCATTATCCAGTGGAGTAAGATACTGTAGATGTACATCACCAAGTTGTTGAAGCAGTTTCCGTTTCTTAAAAAAATAAAAAATTATAATAATACATATATACATAAATTACCAGTAAAAAAAAAGGAATGACAACCTATTCGGCTTTGGATGTGGTTCTATTCTGGCAGCTTAAAAGGGTTCTCCTAGATTTAGAAACATTGCTAATATAAAAGTGATCTAACTTCTGTTTGGACATTCCCATGTCACATTCAATGAGCAGCCTATACAAGAAACAAGTAAACCAGGGGTGGTCAACCTGTCAGATTATGGGGGCTTGAAATGCAGTAGCCAAGTAAATAAGCCCAATATGATTGCCCCCTGGTAGGATGCTGGTGCCAATCCCACACAGCACACTCACAAGGGCTACATGATGCCCCTGGCCACCAGTTGGGCATCACTGGTGTAAACGTAAGAAGAGCTTCGATTTTGGACCATGTTTTCATCATGCACTAATGTCATTGCTAACGAAAATTCCTCCTACAACATTCATTTACAGATACAAGAAACAGTAAGAGAATAATCAGAAGACACATTAGTAATCAATGCAGAAATCCAGGTAATTCTAAATGGTTCACTTACTTTGTATTGCAACTGTATGTTTGATATACATACCATCCATCCACAAAGCATATATATAGGAATGGAATTCATTTTCTAAGACGTTTTGGGATTACGCAAACAGCAACTAACTTGTTGTTTGTACTACCAACAAAAAAGCTACATATGGCCTAATGCGCACAAATAATCTTGGCCAAGGTTTTTCTCTTTTTTTCTAGTATGTAATATACATAGCAGTCATATGAACAGCTCTGTCCAAACAATTAAAGAAGCAGCTCTCTCTTCTCCGGGGACAGCAGGAAGTCCCGGCACCATCCGATACACTTATCAGCCACTAATCTACATCAAGCCACTAAGAAGAATACATGAACCCTTCTTCGTACTATGTCTCACCATGAAACATCCTTCTCACTATGTCACTGATGAACTTCCCTAAATGTCTTTCACCCCTCACCCCACCTACCGCATATACAAAGTAAACACACACGCACTTTTACAATGAGAGGAGAAGGTTTTGAGAAAAGACAAGACAGGACTTGAAAAAAAATATATATGAAAATTTATAAAAAATTTAATTATTTTATCTTAGTTGACTGTTCATATCACACAATATCCTAAAACCAAACTTTATTAGTTTGGAAGAGATATGAACCTTATAAGGCAACCCAAGCAAACTCTCGACTTTCAAAAAGAAGAAAAAAAAAGTAATGTAAACACATTGGGTAACTAAACTTTTAAAAAACGTTGACATGTCATATGGACAAGACAAAAGTTTGATCGGTGGAGGTCCGAGAACTGAAACCCCCACCGATCGCTAAAATGAAACAGAAGCGCTATGACATGTCAAAAGTTTTTTAAAAGTTTAGTTTGTTTATGAATTAATTTTTTTTATTTTTTTTTAAATACATTGTATAGAGAATTCACACTCATGAATTATTAAGCAGAAGATATTTAACTTTGCTGCTAAGATAAACTTTGGTCATCCATTACCAAACTCATCCAAGTAACTGTTCACACCAGGCTGCTTCCCTGTAATAAACAACTCTGCAGCGCTGTTCCCACACCATCATGCATATGCATGGAGCAATTAGCAGATATCATTGAGGCCATTCAAGCACAAGAACATTTAACCTTTTGGGCTCTGAGGAGAAGTAATGTGTTTTCAAGTGCAGTGACCCCGTGTGGTTGTGGAAGTGTTAAGTCAAACTTTTGAAATAATAATAATGTTAAAACATATACATACACTGAAATCCAGCGCTTGTTTATTTCCTGCCCGAAGCGCGTTTCCATCTTTAATATAAATCTAGAAATATTCTTCACTGTAAAAAATTATTTCTTAACTTTATAATCCCTAACATTTATGACTGATGCATTTAATGCTTACGGTTACTGATATTTAAATACTGTAATCTCCTTAGGCCATTCATAGCTTATTCAAAATATCACAATTTTCCAATGATTTCCCAGATGCATTATGAATTCCCTGCGCTGGATTTGCGGTTTTCAGATTCTTAAGCGCATCATGAAGAGAAGTGTTTACATAGACTTCATTTGTAAAAAATGGAATA
>NC_134695.1:35980622-36068122 GCF_050947455.1 Rhinoderma darwinii
TGGTTGACGTTCATTGAAGATAGCACAGATTGTGTTAAATGTTTGGAATATATAATGTGTCCCAAATCTATCCCTCAGCTCATATCCCTTGGCTAGACACAGATCTAAGTATGCGTTCCTCAACCATTGACTTGTCCCATATGAACAGTTGTGGTGTTCACATTTTGACACACACTACAGTATAAGAGCAGGACAGCATCTTAGTTCCCTAGAAGAGCCTAGAAAAACACACATATCCCCTCATCAACTTCATAGAGTAAATTAAAGAGTCTCTGTCACCACATTATAAGTGCCCTATATTGTACATGATGTGATCGGCGCTGTAATGCAGATCACAGCAGTGTTTTTTATTTAGACAAACGATCATTTTTGACGGAGTTATGACCTATATTAGCTTTATGCTAATGAGTTTCTTAATGACCAACTGGGCGTGTTTTACTTTTTGGCCAAGTGGGCGTTGTACAGAGGAGTGTATGATGCTGACCAATCAGTGACCAATCAGGTCATACACTTCTCTCCATTCATTTACACAACAGATAGCGATATAGCTATATCGCTATGTGCAGCCACATACACACACTATAACGCTACTCATGTGTCATGACTATGAATATACATTACCTCCTGACACTTCGCTAACGTTTCTGTGAGATTTACAGCAAGGCAAGCGTGATCTCGCGATATTACGCTGTAAACTGTCATTTAAAGCGAGATTACGCTTGACCGGTAATTACACAGTGGCGGGTGGCAGCGGCCATTACAACAGCACAGTAGAAAACGGCATGACGGTCTTAAAGAAACACCTCAGGTTTGTTTTTTCCCTGCCCCCTCCTTTTGTAAATGTAATGTAGTCATGTGTATTGACTTACCTGGTGCTGTATTTCACGGGACGCCGATGTGTTCCGGGCCGCAGTGGGATCAAGTAATCTGTACTCTGACAACCCAAATCCTACAGCGTCTACTGTACAAACCGTAGGTCAGTCTCTCAATGCAAGTCTATAAGACTCCCATCAAGGCAGACACTGTAGGATACAGGGAGTCACACTGAAGATTTTGCGGCCTCACGGCGGCCTAAAACAGAGCAGCTACCGGCAAAATACAGCACCAGGTAAGTCAATACACATGTCTACATGACACTACATTACTGGGGGGGCGTAAAAAAAACAAAACCTTGCCAGTAAAATAACCATTTACAACTTTTTGATATTACTATGCAGTATCTAGAAATCTAGTTTGTGAAGCGGTTATTCTGGATATTTGTATATTCATTCGCATCAGCACTATTCCCAGTGTAGACTGGTAATATCCCAAGTCATTTTTTGGATCCATTCATGTGTATTTTAGTAACCGTAGGTTGAAATGAAAGCATATTACCCGACATAATATGACATATATTGGTCACTACTTATGAACTAGAAAGTGTTCACCAGCAGATTACGCATTTTTTTTAATAGAACAACTACTATTTATTCTGCTCTGTGCCATTTAGCGTGGGGGACTATGAAAGGTTAACTTGTGGACTTGCTTCTTGTTTCACTTCACTAAGCATCTATGTAATGTTTAGACTGTCAGTTATACAGTAAGGTAGGCTCTATGTAATGTTTAGACCAGGAGTGGGCAAAATACAGACGACGTTCGAAACCATTAAGGCCATTTCAGGGCCCATTCTGAGTTTTTTAGTGGCCACAAAACAACAGCAAACTTCTCGGCACATTGCCCCACACGCTCCGGGGACTTGTCAAACACCAGTATAGACTGTACATGGCGGACAGGTCAACTGACTCAATCGTGGAACATTCTAAATATTTTTTTTAATGTTTTTCTTTGCCAACATCATGCAGAGGATATTGGATAACACTTTGGGTATGCAGGTTAGGAAACATCTCAGTAACAGACTGTACGCTGCCACAAACAGCAGCCTAAAGTATGCACAACTCAGTGTGCACAATCTGCTACATGCTCTGCTATCCTGTATGTAGCTGTGTGAAGACACACTGTAAGGTACAAATGGATGAAGGCAGCGAGGGGCCAGAGTGGGCGCCCTGTAGGCTGCGTTTAGCCCTTGGGCGGCCAGTTGGTCACCACTTTGTGGTATTTTTCCTACATTCATTGGGAGAAAGTATTTCCTAAAACGGCATCTTTTTATTGAAGGAGATGTCCGCAATGCCTTTTTATTACAGGGGTCCCGGATAATAAACTGATCACATGATGTCCTGTTGCTGGGACCTCCAGTAATCAGCTGTAATCTTTGAGGTAATCAAGAAGCAAGTGTTGCGCCATCTTAAAAAAATGTTACTTTTGGACAGTGCCCATTGAAACTAGTGGGCTATCCATATAGTATATGGACATACTGGGTACTCCAGAGAGACAGACTGTCTTTTTAGTTGCCCTCGGCTCAGGGCAAAGAGACAAGGGTGTTGAACGAGTGAACCCCCATCTAATAACCCCTTAACGATAATCTCCATAATAGGGGTCCTCATAATAGGGGTCCTCACTGTGTCCACACAACCAGAATAAGTTCTACCTCTCTGTGCTCCGGCTGACTCGTGTTATTCCCGACCATGAAGAAGGAAATAGCGAAGCTCGCTGAGCTACGCTGTTTCCGTAAACCCCATAGGAGTGAATGGCAGTTACAGAAGCAGCGTAGCATGCGAGGTACGCTGTTTCCGTAACTGCCATTCAGTTCAGTTTCGTCTTCATGGTCAGGAATAACACGAGTCAGCCGGAGCACAGAGAGATAGAATGGGGTTTAGGGGGTCCCGTTCTAGAGATAGGTGCATGTCCCAGAGGTGGGACCCGCATCTATCTGACATTTATGACATATCCTGTGGATGTCATAAATGTCCCTGATAGGAAAAAGACATGACGCTCGGGGTGATTTTTTTTCTTCGATGCAGTAGTGAAGGAGCTTCCTATCATACTATTACCTGAAAGTGTGAACCCAGCTGTAATAATATTTCCCTAGTGTCCCGATGCAGAAAACCGATGAATTGTTTAGTCAGGATAACGACCTACAACGTGACTATGAATTCCTTTTTTTTTTACTGTAATTTGAAATGCGTCAGTTTGTAAAACTAAACCCCCAAACCCTTAACCGATCCAGGAGCGATAAACACATTTATTTCCAACAGATGCTTTATCTCTGACACAAGATTCACTTGGATTTCCATATTTCCTTATTTGATTCCCTTCATAAACCACATTAAACATTGCTGCTGTGCGGTGTACGACATCCAGCAGCAAAACGCAATCCTCGCAACGTGCAGAGAACTGACTACCGTGCGTCACACATCAAGTGCACGCGACTTTGTATTGTTACAAATGAATGCTACTCCACCAGACAGCAACTTTAAACATTTGGTTTTATTGACTCAATGGAATCAATTTATTTTCAGACTGATTGTCTGTGTGTTTTTGGATCACGGGTACTCCACTGAAACAGAGTGACAGGGCCTGAATAATTCATCTTTTCTGCTACAAAATGTCATTACTTCAAGTTAAGCCTTCTATAAGATTCTGTTAGTAGACAGTGCATGCGATTGAGTGTCACCGGGATATTTGATCCAATTCGTTGTATGTCACGATGCTCAGGAAGACAGCAGACTGAGAAGAGACGGAGGAGTGTGTCAGATGTCTGGACAGATCAGGAGCAGCAGCTTATTACTGCGCTCAGTCCTTGTGCATCTGACAACTGCGCTCATACGGAATTTCTGACAGCGCCTTCAGTCAATTCAACTTATTTTGCTTGGAAGCCGAAACTGGTGAGGATGTTTTACTCCCCGCAGCCCGCAGAACTCACTGGTTACTGCTTTCAAGTGAAGGAACTTAAAATGAATAACTATGCTGTCACAAGACGTAGACGTATATATATACAGTATATGGATCACACTATAGCTGCTTTTGTCAAGCCGTGGTTGTATCTATTACGCGCTTTACCCATCCATCTGCTTCCGGGATTATTGACAGACAGACGAGGTGATGGGTAGGGATCTGAGAACATGACCACAGATCCCTCAGAAGAAAAGAGATGAATAATACACAGCATATGAAAGACCTGCTATCTACCCTGCTTAATGCTGTCAGAAAAGAAGCTAACAGGAGCTTAGGGGTGTCGGAGAATCAAATATTCTGGATTATCGGACAGTTGAAGAAAGCTGTGGTATCTGTATATAAGTAGGGATCTTCGAGAAAGAAAAATGGCCAATATAAAAGGCTACCCCCAAAATATTCTACTATCACTTATATCGGTGGTTAGCTCTGCTTTTGTGTGACTTCAGATTATTTTGCAATCTGACAATAAGGCGGGATTCACACGACCGGGTCCCGCCCGAGCCCGAGTGTCGGCCGGTAAAATTGGCCATTTTGCCAGGCCGGTTTGCATAAAGTTTTGCATCCGTTCCGAGCCGGGCAGATCTGGACAGTGACATCAGCGGCAACTCCTGAAGGGGAATCCCCATGTGTTCGGGGATTCCGCTTCAGGAGTTTCCCCTGATGTCACTGCCCAGATATGGACAGAGACATCAAGCGCTCTGTCCAGGAGCGGAATCCCCGAAAACAAGGGGATTCCGCTCCTTCAAGGAGCTAAAGTGGGGCTAGCACATAGCAGAGCAGGGAGATACCTCCCTGCTCTGCTATAGTGGCGTCGCTACAGTAGTAGCAGCCGCAGCAGCTGCTAGCGGCGCCATCGAAGGTGTCGCCGGGCCAGGGCGCTTTTAACAAGCAGGGGAAGGGAGCCAGCGCAGCGCTCCCTTCCACCTGCTGTACACCCCGGCCCTGCCACACAGTGTACAGCGTAGCCATTCGTCCGAATGGCATCAACTCCTCCTCCTCACATGCCCTCTGCGCTGTGAGGAGGAGGAGATAGAGCGCAAGCGACAGAAAACCCGGCCATCACTCGGGACACATTCCGGTGATGGCCGTGTATTACCTGGCCCCATAGACTTCTATGGGAGCCGGGCGGCCAGGCACCCGGCCAAAAATAGAGCATGTCCTATTTTTTGACGGCCGGTTTTCCCGGCCGTCAAAAAATCGGTCGTGTGAATAGCCCCATTAGGGGTCTATTATTCCTAATGCAGCCAGGTGCCGGCCAATTTATGAACGGCTGGCACCCGGAAACCCTGTCGTGTGAATGAGGCCTAAGGGTATGTTCACACCGGGCGGATACGCTGCGTAAAAGTACACAGCGTATCCGCCCTGGCGGCCATAGGGAATTCCGGCCGAAAAAAACTCACCAAATTGTGGTGTCGTTTTTCGGCCAGAATACCCACTGCAGAAAACAGAAGAGGGGGGGGGGGAGAAATGCGAAACTTACCCTCTGACATCCTGCAGCCCGGCCTCCTGGGATGACGTTTCATCCTATGTGACCGCTGCAACCAGCGATTGGCTGCAGCAGTCACATGGGATGAAATGTCATCACAGGAGGCCGGCCTGGACGAAGAAGCACAGAATTCTGGGTAAGTATAAGATTTTCTTTTTTTTCCAAAAAAAAAGCAGCGATTACGCAAATACAATGGACATGCTGTGGATTTAAAAAACGGTGACGTTTCATGCTCTGTGATACATAGGATGAAACATTATCCCAGGAGGCCGGCCTGCAGTAAGAAACACAGACGAAGTAGATATATTTGCGTTTTTTTGCTGGGGACATTCCGGACGGAAAACTGCACCACAATACGCAAATTCAATTTACATGCTGCAGATTAAATAACCGCACCGCATGGCAATTTGTGAGCGTTTTTTTCCGCTCAGCATTTACGCAGTGTGGGGATGAGATTTGTTCTATCTCAACCACTTTGCTGCTACTATATTATGCCGCCGAAAAGCCGCAGAATTGACATAACGCGTGAACTGACTCTAAATTTAGTCTGCTGATTGGCGGGGGTGCCAGGAGTTGGAAACACAATGATCTGATATTGATGACATGTCCTTAGAAATAGAGCATCAATAAATAATGCCTGGAGAATCCCTTTGAAACATAGAATGTCAGAAAATAATTGGAATAATTCTACCTTAATGAGCGTAAGCCGTCCACCCAATCAGCTTGTATCAACAATTTGTATTTTGTATTGACAAAATGTAAGTAAATTGACAACTGGGTGTTGCCATTCTCTTTTTCAGTCTAATGGTATGTTCACACGCACTAATTACGGACGTAATTCGGGCGTTTTTGCCCCGAATTACGTCCGAAAATAGCGCCTCAATAGCGCTGACAAACATCTGCTTATTGAAAGCAATGGGCAGACGTTTGTCTGTTCACACGAGGCGTATATTTACGCACCGCTGTCAAATGACGGCGCGTAAATAGACGCCCGCGTCAAAGAAGTGACCTGTCACTTCTTTGGCCGTAATTGGAGCCGTTATTCATTGACTCCAATGAATAGCAGCGCCAATTACGTCCGTAATTGACGCGGCGTTCAAGCGCCTGCACATGCCGTTACGGCTGTAATTACGGGGATGTTTTCAGGCGAAAACATCCCCGTAATTTCAGCCGTTACGGACGCTGTCGTGTGAACATACCCTTACACGGTCAGTCGATTTGACATTGCCAGAGTGTGTAGAGGCACGTCCCATTAAAAAACAGTTGTAAATTCATTCATACATTTCCAAGAGGAATAACAGAGGAACATCACAATGCACAGTTCTAAGAAAAAATACCTCAGAATTTTAATTTTATGGAAATTACAAGTATTTACTAAAACAGACATGTCAGGAGAGATGACAGGTCCTCCTTAAAGGGGTTCTCTGGACATTTTTTATTGATGGTCTGTCATTAGGATGTCATCAATATCAGATCGGTGGGGGTACGACTCCCGGCACTCCCACTGATCAACTGATTAATTGGGACCACAGTGTTTGTCGCCACTGCCTTTTCACAGTTTACAGGCACAGTGCCATATATATTCGTAGCAGATGCACCTGGGATTGCAGTTCCGGTTCCATTCAAGTGCCGGAATCCTGGGCACAGCTGCTACCGATGTGTACAGTGCTGTACCTGATCAACACTGAAGAGGCTGTGGCGATGAATACTGCGGCCCTTCAGTCAGCTGATCTGTGGGGGTGCCGGGAGTTGGACCCCCACCGACCTGAGATAGGCCATCAATAAAAAATAAAACCCTTTAATACTAAAATTGTTTGCATATTTGCTTCAAAGAGGATCTATCAGCTATAGACACGTCTGTTTTAGTAAAGACTTTCATTTTCCATAAAATAACAATGCTGGTGCATTTTTTTTAACTTAGAAGCATTGTACAGTTCCTCTGTTATTCCTCCTACAAATGTATGAGTGGATTGACAACTGGGTGTTACCAGTTGGGGGGGGGGGAGTGTCCCTACACAGGCAGACTTTGTCCAATCAGTGCTCACGATCTCAGACTGTGTAGGGTCACGCCCCTTTAACAAGGGGAATGGTAATCCCCAGTTGTCAATTTATTCATAAATTTCTAGGAGGAATAACAGAAGAACGACACAATGCAGAGTTCTAAGAAAAGATGATCCAGAATTGTTATATTATGGGAAATAGAAGTATTTAGTAAACCAGACATGTCCGGAGAGCGCACACACTCCTTCATACTGAAAGGTTTCCTCCATCTTTGAATACTCAGGTTTTCCTTAACTTTTCCCAGGACCATTGTGTCCAATGGGCTTTTACATGAGGGATTAGCCACTTATAGGACTACCTATTACCCATCCCATATACCCTCACTGTAGGGATTGTAGTGCTATTATATGGATGATCTGTATTCCTGTCTTACCCTGTAACATTATAGAGTCTCTCCAATCATTTTGTACCTTTTTTAAATGTATGTCTTATTTCTGTGATTTAATAAAATTTGTTATATCTTTATAAATATGGCTTTATACTCCGTTTTTTTTAATTTTTTAAATTGTATTAATATTCGCATTAATTACTATTGATGGAAGATGAGTGTTGTTCTGCAGAAATAAAATAGAAAACCAAAAGTAGCAAAGCCCCAACTTATAGGACATGCAACCACGTAATATACACAGTTAAATATGGGTATGTAGCTGCCCATAGGGAGTGGTGCTGTGTCAGGAAAAAACAATTTATTTTTTTAAATATCCGGATAAAGAAATGGTCAATGCAATGTTTCTCTGCACGTCTATGGATGTCATACTATTTTCCCATTAGTTGTGGCAGAAAAACTGTCCAGAAACATTGGCTATATGTGAACGCACCCTTAAAAGATGTAACATTTTCAAAAAGACTTTGCTCCATATATCCACTCAAATGGTCAACAGTCCCATATAAATCCATGGTGTCGTGCTTCCAGTTGTAGTCAATCCCTGGCCATACAATTCAGATCCTGAATAATACATCTGCAGGAGGTTAGCATTTATATACAATAGCCATAGCATCTGCTATATGGGCAGAATACACGTATCATGTCCATATACCTAAAAGACCCTGAACCTGTCCCCGAGTGGCGCAATTGTAATGCAGACTGCACTCTAGAAGCGCTATAGAATCCATATTAACGTGAACCTACAGAAGACCTTGACGTAGAATACACTACTAAGGCTACAGTCAGACGAGCGTAGCTGACAAGCGTCTATGGAGGGATACGTGACACGCAGTAAAATAGGACATGTCCTATTTTTTCACGGATCCTTCATACGCTCCGTTGAAACGACGGATGTGTGAACGGCCCCATTGAAGTACATGAGTACGCGTGACGACCGTTGTTTTAACGGCCGTCACCCGGACCACATATACGCTTGTCTGAATGAGCCCTAAGACTATGTTACTTGAGGTGATGTTTTCAGCAGCAAAACTGAAGCTGCTAATACACGAAGGATAATGGACTTTGCTTCCTTCAAAGTCCTTGATTCACATAAAAACGATTGATTCATGTGTGACAGTACAACCTTGCAATGACTTAATCCCCTGTTATCTTCAATAGAGGACTTTACTTTCCGTCCAGGACAGATATCATGTCCCCCCTTACACGGTAACATAAAAGCCTCCTAACTACCACATGTGCCCCTGGAAGTCAATGATGTGCCCAGGGCGTCTTTTTCTTCCTTGTTCAGCAGATGACTCATTTACCCTTAACCAGAGGGTAAAACTTTGTGGCAAATATAGCGTGTATGAGGAGTACAGCTGGGAATTATTTGCCCTAAGGTGGCTCGGAGTCATGTTTGGTATAATGAAGCTGTGACCCATGTCAAGGCCAGCTTGCATCTGGACTCAATTAAAGTAGTGTTACCACATAGGATTTCTTTTATTGTTCCAATGTATCTAAACGGAAAAAAAACCTAAACTTTTCAGATAGTCTTGATTTAAAAGATTCTAGTTTCGTTTTGTGTATACAGCTCCTATGCAGGCCGATGTGTCTCCATGGTTACAAACTATAAACAAACCCTGCCTGTGTAGTCTGATCCTGCAGTCACTTCCTTCCATCTGCCTGCGCTTCAACTGTCTGTAAATTAGAAACAAGAGGGGTAGATGGAGCAGGATTAGACAGGTGTAATCTGTAACCATGGAGACGCATAGGTCTGCAGAGTAGCCATGTACACAAAACTGTAATTTTTTTAAAAGTAAGAATATTAGCAGAGTTGTTAAATTAATGTGAGATATCTCGAAGCAATAAATAATTGTGGGAGGACTGGAGACTGGTACTCTAGAGCCAAGGCCCTCATCCTGTGGTACGTGGCACATGTCTCTAGGAGGCACATGCACTCTCCTCTCACTTCGCAGGCACACCGCGTCCATAACTGCGCCGACAAGACGATCTGTAGGCTCACAAATTATCGGCAGGTAAAAGCACTCTCATAGTTAATAATCGCACAGTAAACTGCCGTTTAGCTGCATAACCGTGTGGCCATTAACAATGAAGGTGCTTTTACCTTTACCGCCAATTGTTAAACCGCGCTGAGCTACATGTCAGCATGGTTTTAGACGCATCTCTGGCGCCCGTCAGCCGGGATGCATCCGCAACGTGAGGAACCAGCCTAAGGCCTCATGCACACGACCGCAGTGGTGTGCACGGCCGTGATTTTCGGCTCGGATGGCTGTGGATTGTCACCCGCGGGCCGTGCACATGGCCGCGTGCATTCATTTCTATGAGCCTGGACCACAGAACACGGCCGCAATAAGACATGTCCTATCTCTTTGCGATCCAGGCTCCAGGGCAATGCACGGACCGCGGAAACCACGGTCGTGTGCATGGGCCCTTTGAAATGAATGAGGCCGCAATTCACCCGCAGATACATTCGTGTGCATGGGGTTTAAGGTGATCTTTACATCTGCGTTGGATGATCCGGTAGGACCCGCTGTCACAAATCCGGTAAAGGATGCCGGATAAAATAGCACAGCATGCAGTGTTTTTTTGTCAGTTAAAATGCCGGACACCATGATGGAAACCCGGCGGACCCCAATATAGTGAATGGAGACCGTCAAGCACAGTTGGTGTCCATGATGCGATGGATCAGACACTGCTGCCATTTTAGTTATTCTGCTCTGTCAAGAGAAATGACGACGTAGATGTGAACGGAGACTGAGGTAGAAATATGAAAATAAACAAACAGAATTAAGATGCACTTTATTTTATGCCCAGAGCCGGGGGATTAGATGGTAACGCTGTCGTTTGTAGCCCAATTTATGCAGAGCAACCCCCATGTTAATTCCGGGCCAAAATATTACGGGCACGTTACATTTGACTGAAAAGTTCTCAAGGTCCATTGTACCACGACAGCGTACATGTATTGGTAAGGTTATGGGCGCTGTTGGTCGTCTCTCTGTGCTGACATTACCTTCCAGATGATCAGTAATATCACTGTGACGCCAAATAAATAAAAATGTATTACAAAATTTACCATGTGGACTAAATATACAAAAATTATGAAATACGGGTCATGGGGGCAAAACCATGTGATGAAATATCTCCGAATAATTATAGATATATGATTTTATTCACTGTCATTGAGAACACAAAGGATAACAAGTATATAAAAAAGCGAGGTCAACCACAGTACTATGTGATTCCAAAATGTTATTGACAGCAAGCCAAGGAGAAATCACAGCGAGGCCGAGATCAATACCTCGTTTCAATGTTACAAGCTCCCGCACATATGAAGTGTATAATAATAATTATTATGGAAGCTGGAGATAAATGGTCGCCTCTAGGTAACAGCTATGATTAGATGAGGGTAAAGGTGACCAAAATCTACCTCACAAATGCATGAAAGCAGCAATATTATTAGTGTATATTTATGACCCTGTTATTGGGACAAGAGCAGCAGAAAGGGACGTGTCAGCAAGTAATAGATGTCTTAGTACATAGCACATATCTGCTCGGGGAAGAATAAACAGGAAAAGGATCCAACCAAATGACAATGACGCTGACTAGATTTGCTCTATATTCGGGCACCGCTGCTATTTCATCAGAATAAACCCAAAGAACCAGGAGAAATATACTACTAGATATACTACTAGTCCTTGACCTTTTGGGGCTGTTCTATACTGATTATTGACGATCCTATTGTTGGGTTACTAAAAATGACAAACGTGCTCCAGGAGTGGTCTACCTAGCCCCTGATTCTACAGTAATTGGTCCGTCAATAATATACACAACTAAAAAATGTAACCGCCGCTGCCCGGGTATAAAGTGTCGGCATGTCCGTTTGTGTGTTCATTGGATTTGTTCCAAGGGTGCCCCTCCTGTTTACGGGAAAATCTCTAGTAGCCCTATATACCCCGGCAGTCACACTATTTATTTCACCTAACAGCTAAACTGGTAGGAGATGGAGTCATAAGACTGACAGGGCCTGTTGATAAACATTGGCAGTTTTATTGCCAGGTGCATCGACTTAAAGATTTTTACCCGATCCACCCCTGGAGCAGGCAACATACAGTTGTCCATGCAAGAAACAATGGCAAATTTATTCCTGGTTAGCGCATTGAACCAGCCTGGATGGGCCTTATCTGCCCTGATATTAACCTTATGATTGTCTGAGGGCATTTTTTCAGTTGCTGCCTTAGGCCTCATTCACACGAGTGTATTTCACATTGACAGCACACTGACCCATGCAATTCAATGGGGCTATTCACACATCCGTGTTTTTTCACAGAGCGCGTACCCGTTGCGTGAAACGCACTGCACGTCCTATTTCATCTGTTTTTTGTGGACCACGTTGCCCATTGAAGTCTATGGGTGTGTGAAAAACACTGACAGCAGACGGACAACATCCGAGTTTCACGCATCAGTTGCTAAAGAAATGCTGAGAAAAAAAAAAGAAACCAGGAAGTGCAGAAATACGAACGTGAAAAACCGATGCCACACGAAAAGCACACTGATGCGGAACGGAAACCACCATGATGGCACACGGACATGAAATGCATAAAATGCGGTCCGTTTTTTGCGCACGCAAATCGAACCCCCTCATGTGAATGCAACCTTAAACAGATTAACATTAGGATTATGCTGATGTAGCATCTCCTGTCATTTAAGTATTGTTTCCTGCTTGGTAGCTGGGAAATTTCCATGGCGGGCATTCGCCTCTACCTCATCATCATCCATGAAGTCGATCTGTAGTTGTGTCATGTAAATGTATGTTCCTGATTCTCTACTGGCAATGAGATGGGATATCTGCCCTTGTATCTTAAATGTGGGCATGATACCACTCTTTTACTTCAGTTACTCCAAATTAAGTCATGTGAAAGCAGTTGTTAGAACTACGGATTTTGCTAAGAAAATCTCTTGATTCGAGGCAATTTAAAGTGGTTTTCCAGCCACTAAAAATTGATGGCCTATCTTCAAGATAGGCCATCAATAGCTGATCGATGGGGGTCCGACTCCCAGGACCCGAGCTGATCAGCTGTTTTGAAGAGGCTGCTTCCTCTTAATTTCTTCTTGCTCAGTACCATTGAAATGAATTGGAGAAAAGGCTGCCATGTCTATGAATGGCCGCTAAACGCGTGTCGACGATTCACAGTGAGCAAGAAGAAATTAACCCCTTCCCTCTTTAGCCACTTTTGACCTTCCTGACCGAGCCTCATTTTTCAAATCTGACATGTGTCACTTTATGTGGTAATAACTCCGGAATGCTTTCACCTATCCAAGCGATTCTGAGATTGTTTTCTCGTGACACATTGGACTTTAAGTTACTGGAAAAATTTGCTCGATATGTTCAGTATTTAATTGTGAAAAACACCAAAATTTAGCGAAAAATTGCAAAAATTTACATTTTTCTCAATTTAAATGTATCTGCTTGTAAGACAGGCAGATATACCACACAAAATTGTTGCTAATTAACATCCCCCATATGTCTACTTTAGATTGGCATCGTTTTTTGAACATCCTTTTATTTTTCTAGGACGTTACAAGGCTTAGAACTTTAGCAGCAATTTCTCACATTTTCAAGAAAATTTCAAAAGGCTATTTTTACAGGGGCCAGTTCAGTTGTGAAGTGGCTTTGAGGGCCTTATATATTAGAAACCCCCAAAAAGTCACCCCATTTTAAAAACTTCACCCCTCAAAGTATTCAAAACAACATTTAGAAAATGTCTTAACCCTTTACACATGTCACAGGAATTAAAGCAAAGTAGAGGTGAAATTTACAAATTTCATATTTTTTTGCAGAAATAAATATTTAGTACAATTTTTTTTATAACACAGAAGGTTTTACCAGAGAAATGCAACTCAATATTTGTTGCCCAGTTTCTGCAGTTTTAGGAAATATCCCACATGTGGCCGTAGTGCGCTACTGGACTGAAGCACCGGCCTCAGAAGCAAAGGAGCACCTAGAGGATTTTGGGGCCTTATTTTTGTTAGAATATATTTTAGGCACCATGTCAGGTTTGAAGGGCTCTTGCGGTGCCAAAACAGTCAAAATCCCCCAAAAGTGACCCCATTTGGGAAACGACACACTTCAAGGAAATTATCTAGGGGTATAGTGAGCATTTTGACCGCACAGGTTTTTTACAGAAATTATTGGAAGTAGTCCGTGAAAATTGAAATCAACATTTCTTCAAAGAAAATGTAGGTTTAGCGATTTTTTTTCTCATTTCCACAAGGACTAAAGGAGAAAAAGCATCGTAAAATTTGTAAAGCAATTTCTCCCGAGTAAAACAATACCCCACATGTGGTAATAAACGGTTGTTTGGAGACACGGCAGAGCTGAGAAGGGAAAGAGCGCCATTTGGCTTTTGGAGCTCAAGTTTAGCAGGAATGGTTTGCGGAGGCCATGTCACATTTACGAAGTCCCTGAGGGGACAAAACAGTGGAAACCCCCCACAAGTGACCCCATTTTGGAAACTACACCCATTGAGGAAATTATCTAGGGGTATAGTGAGCGTTTTGACCCAACAGGTTTTTTGCATAAATTATTGGAAATAGGCCCTGAAAATGACAATCTAAATTTTTTCAAAGAAAATGTAGGTTTAGCTAATTTTTTCTCATTTCCACAAGGACTGAAGGAGAAAAAGCACCGTAAAATTTGTAAACCAATCTCTCCCGAGTAAAACAATACCCCACATGTGGTAATAAATGGCTGTTTGGACACACGGCGAGGCTGAGAAGGGAAAGAGCGCTATTTGGCTTTTGGAGCTCAAGTTTAGCAGGAATGGTTTGCGGAGGCCATGTCACATTTACGAAGTCCCTGAGGAGACAAAACAGTGGAAACCCCCCACAAGTGACCCCATTTTGGAGACTACACCCATTGAGGAAATTATCTAGGGGTATAGTGAGCGTTTTAACCCAACAGGTTTTTTGCATAAATTATTGGAAATAGGCCCTGAAAATGACAATCTAAATTTTTTCAAAGAAAATGTAGGTTTAGCTTATTTTTACTCATTTCCACAAGGACTGAAGGAGAAAAAGAACCACTAAATTTGTAAAGCAATTTCTCCCGAGTAAAACAATGCCCCACATGTGGTAATAAACGGCTGTTTGGAGACACGGCTTGGCTTAGAAGGGAAAGAGCGCTATTTGGCTTTTGGAGATCACATTGAGCAGGAATGGTTTGCGGCGGCCATATCACATTTGCAAAGCCCCTGAGGGGAAAAAACAATGAAAACGCCCAAAAAGTGACACCATTTAGGAAACTACACCTCTTGAGGAATTCATCTAGGGGCGTAGTGAGCATTTTGACCCCACAGATGTTTCATAGAATTTATTAGAATTGGGCAGTGAAAATAAAAACAATCCTTTTTCTTCAATAAGACGTAGCTTTAGCGCAAATTTTTTCATTTTCACAACAAATAAAGGAAAAAAAAGAACCCAACATTAGTAAAGCAATTTCTACCGAGTACGGCAATACCCCATATGTGGTCATAAACTGCTGTTTGGGCACACGGCAGGGCTCAGAAGGGAAGGACCGCCATTTGGAGTGCAGATGTTGCTGGATTGGTTTCTGGGCGCCTGTGGGCCCAAAACTGTGGAAACCCCCCAGAAGTGAACCAATTTTGGAAACTACACCCCTCAATGCATTTACCTAGGGGTGTAGTGAGCATGTTAACCCTGCAGGTGTTTTGTAGAAATTAGTGTGAACTCGATGTTGCAGAGTGAAAATGGGATTTTTTTCCATAGATATGCCAATAT
This sequence comes from Rhinoderma darwinii, assembly GCF_050947455.1. Classification (NCBI taxonomy): domain Eukaryota; kingdom Metazoa; phylum Chordata; class Amphibia; order Anura; family Rhinodermatidae; genus Rhinoderma; species Rhinoderma darwinii. Next base: position 35,996,183 of record NC_134695.1, read on the forward strand.
GTGGTGCCCAGCTTGTGCCACCATAACAAGACAGCTCTCTAATTATTATGCTGGGTTTCCTGGTTTTAGAAACACCCTACATGTGGCCCTAATCTCTTGCCTGGACAGTCGACCAGGCTCAGGAGTGAAAGCGTACCATGTAAAATTGAGGCCTAATTTGGCGATTTACAAAGTATTGGTTCACAACTGCAGAGGCTCAGATGTGAAATAATAAAAATAAACCCCTGAGAAGTGACCCCATTATGGAAACTGCACCCCTTAAGGCATTTATTAAGGGGTGTAGTGAGCATTTTCACCCCACAGGTCTTTTCCATAAATGATTGCGCTGTGGATGGTGCAAATTAAAAATTTATATTTTTCCCTAGATATGCCATTCAGTGGCAAATATGTCGTGCCCAGCTTATGCCACTGGAGACACACACCCCAAAAATTGCTAAAAGGGTTCTCCCGGGTATGACGGTGCCATATATGTGGAAGGAAACTGCTGTTTGCGCACACTGTAGGGTTCAGATGGGAGGAAATGCCATTTGGCTTTTGGAGCGTGGATTTTGCTTGGTAGTAGTTTTGTTTGGAGTCTTACTGGTGTTTCCATTTATAATGTAGGGCATATGTAAGCCGGGCGGAGTATATAAGGGGCATAGTCAGGTGGTATAATAATGGGGTAAAAAAAAACAATAAAATGATCCATAGATGTGTGTTACGCTGTGACACAATCCTTTCTGCATAGGCCGGTGTCGCACTGATATATGGCGTCCTTTATTATCCCCCTTTTGGTCCACACTCCGCGCCTTTGTAGTTTGGGGAATTTTGCTAGGAAGTGTTCTCCTGGTATAATACGGGCACCGTCGCTTCCAGCGGATATGTTTGGGCCTCCCTTTCCTGGTTCCCTAATTTTAGGTCCTTGATAAATCGCCTCTTCAAACAGAAGAAATGTTCCCCTCGGGCACAACTGCATATTTTTTTATTTCCTGACTTATTGGAGCCATAACTAATTTTTTTTTTCATAGACGTAGCGGTATGAGGGCTGGTTTGTTGCGGGACGAGCTGTAGTTATTATTGGTACCATTTTGGGGTACATGTGACTTTTTGATCACCTTTTATCCTATTTTTTGGGATGGCAGGTAAACAAAAAAACGCAATTCTGGCACAGCTTTTTTCGTTTTTTTTATACAGCGTTCACCATGCGTTATAAACTACATGTTAACTTTATTCTGTGGGTCAGTACGATTCTGGCGATACCTAATTTATAGAACTTTTTCATGTTTTACAACTTTTTTCACAATAAAATTACTTTTGTAAAAAGAACGTATTTTTTCTGTCGCCAAGTTGTGAGAACCATAACTTTTTAATTTTTTTGTCGACGGAGTTGTATGAGGGCTTGTTTTTTGCGGGACGAGCTATAGTTTTTACAGGTACCATTTTTGGATAGGTGCGACTTTTTGATCACTTTTTATTCTAATATTTGTAGGGCAAAGTGACCAAAAAACAGAAACTCTGGTAACGTTTTTTACGTTTTTTTTTACTCTGTTCACCGCGTGCAATAAATAATATAATATTTTGATACCTCCGGTCGTTACGGTCGTGGCGATACCAAATACATATGGTTTATTATTATTTTTCAATAATAAAGGACTTGATAAGAGTAAAAGGGGGATTGTGTTTTATTTGATTACTTGAAACTTTTACTGTTTTCAAACTTTTATTTTTTGCACTTTTTTATACTTTTTTTACACTTTTCTTCAAGTCCCACTAGGGGACTTGAAGGTCCAACGGTCAGATTTTTTTTTTCCTAATACTTTGCACTACCTATGTAGTGCAATGTATTAGATCTGTCAGTCATTCACTGACAGCAAGCCGATTAGGCTTCGCCTCCCGGCGGGGCCTAAATCGGCTTCCGTAATGGCAGAGCAGGAGACCATTGTGTCTCCTGTTGCCATAACAGCAGTCGCCAGTCCCGATTGCCTGTCAGGGCTGGCGATCTGCTAGTAACCGCTACGATGCAGCAATCGCTTTCGATTGCTGCATCGAAGGGGTTAATGGCAGGGATCGGAGCTAGCTCCGGTTCCTGCCGTTACAGGTGGATGTCAGCTGTACAGTACAGCTGACTTCCACCGCTGATGACGCCGGATCAGCTCCTGACCCGGCGCCATCTTGCCGGCAGCTACGGAAGCCGATCAGGCTCCGCCGCCGGGCGGATCTTGACCGGCTTCGGTGCTAGGCAGACCGGGAGGCCAGTATTAGGCCTCCGGTTGCCATTGCAGCCACCGGAACCCCGGCAATTTCATTACTGGGGTTCCGATGAGCTGCAAACACCTTAAGTGCAGCGATCGCGTTTGAGCGCTGCACTTAAGGGGTTAATGGCGGGGATCGAAGCTAATTTCGGTCCCCGTCGTTACAGCCGGATGTCAGCTGTAAGATACAGCTGAGATCCGGTAATGATGGCACCGGCTCAGCTTCTGAGCCGGTCCCAAACATTCGGCATACATGTACGGCAAGATGCGGGAAGTCAATGCTTTCCATGACGTACATGTACGGCAAATGTCGGGAAGGGGTTAAGGGGAAGCAGCGCTAGTACCAGCTCTGCTGCCCCTTCAAAACAGCTGATCGCTGGGGGTCCTGAAAGCAATGGTTGGATCACAATTGAAAGCAGTTTCATGCATGAAAGCCCACTTATTAGCACGCTGAACATGATGTGCTCTATCAGCTTGCTTTGTGGCCTGGTTTTGGTCAGGAGTCTCTGCGCCACTGAGAGCCTCCTGTCTGATCTGTTGCTGAGAAAGCCGGACCCGAGTTTGCCGCAGTATAACGCATTTCACCAGTTTGCAGTCAGGCAAGAGTTTGCTGAGGAGTCTCTGCGGCTCAGCTTTCCTCCTGGCCATTGGAGACTTCCTGCCATTTGATTGAGTTCTCTTTGGCGGCATTTTGCAAATTTAAGTTAACGGTTAGTTGACCTCAAATTTGATAAGATCCGGAAGGTGTAGTGGCTGCTTAGAAGCCAAGTGCAATACCTTTCAGAAACGTGAAGTCAAAATCTCACAGCAAGAGCGGCTTTAAGTCTCCACTGGACTTTGTTTTACTTTTCAAGACTTCTTAATATGTGCCCAAAAAGCATGAGATGCAATGGGAGATGATTTATCTAAACTGGTCAAAGGCCCTGTTCACACAGAGTTTTTTTGACGCGGAAACCACTTCGGAAAATGCGCCAAAAAACGTCCGAAAACGCCTTCCATTGATTTCAATGGGAGGCGGAGGCGTTTTTTGTTCCCGCGAGTGGTAAAACCGGCTCACGGGAAAAAGAAGCGATATGCCCTATCTTTGGCTGTTTACGTCTCTGACCATCAATGGGAGGTAGTTAGAGTGTTTTTCCGCAGCGTTTTTGCCCGTGGCGCTCAGCGGTCACGGGGCGAAAAACGTGGCAAACGGCGTGCAGGAAGATCAAAATCTGCTTCTAAATTCCAGACGGAATTTTGAGCCAGAATTTTCTGCCTGCAAAAAACTCTGTGTGAACAGGGCCTAAAAGAAAAATGAGGCAGTTGACCATAGCAACCAATCAGATTCCAGCACTCATTTTTCTAAGGCCCCTCAGATAATGAAAGTATTAATCTGATTGGTTGCTATAGGCAACTATTCCACTGTACCTTCCCATCTAGGATTATCTAGTGAAGTGCACTACCAGCTACTGCCAGATAAAAACATATACATTATAAGGCCTCATTTACACGAACGTAATATACGCGCGTGCGACGCGCGTGCTTTGCACGCATGTCGTACGCACCTATATTAGTCAATGGGGCAGTTTAGACGATGCGTGAATTGCGCTCAGCGCGTGTGCGCAGAAAAAAACTCACGACATGTTCTATAATCGTGCGTTTTTCGCGCACTCACGCACCCATTGAAGTCAATGGGTGCGTGAAAACCACGCATGCCGCACGGAAGCACTTCCGTGCGAACTGCGTGATTCGCGCAAGAGCTGTCAAACTCCTGAATGTAAACAGAAAAGCACCACGTGCTTTTCTGTTTACAAACATCCAAACGGAGTGTCAAATTCGAGATGAGCGCACCGAACTTCACCGGGTTCGGCCAAACTCGTTTTGACCGAAACCGGTAAAAAATGTTCGTGTACGCGACGTCAGGAGACAGTCACTGTCCACGGTGCTGAAAGCGTTAAACTGGTTCAGCACCATGGACAGTGACTTCCGCTCCGAAAATCCATGAACCTGTAAAAAAAAAAAGACGTTCTGACTTACCGATAACTCCGGTCCGACCTCCCGGGATGACAGTTAAGTCCAAGTGACAGCTGCAGCCAATCACAGGCCAAGCACAGGCTGCAGCCAATCACAGGCTGCAGCGGTCTCATGGACTGCGGCGTCATCCTGGGAGGTGGGGCCGGATGACAAGAGTGGGACGCGTCACCAAGGCAACGGCCGGGAGCCCGGACTGGGGGAAGCAGGAAGTTCTTGGTAAGTATGAAAGTCTTTTTTTATTCACAGGTTGGTGTATATTGTGTTCGGCATTCACTGTCGAGGGTGCTGAAAGAGTTACTGCCGATCAGTTAGCTCTTTCAGCACCTTGGACAGTGACGGGCGTCGACTAGCCTCATCTCTATGATGGCGGCTGCGCGAAAATCACGCAGCCGCGCATCATACACGGATGACACACGGACCTGCCAAGTGCCTTTTGCGCGCGCAAAACGCAGCGTTTTTTGCGCGCGCAAAACGCACACGCTCGTGTAAATCAGGCCTAAAAGCGAATTTACTTTTATAGTATTAGATCTTAATCCTGTGATAATGGCTGATAACAGACACCAACAGCAAGGTCAAATCTAACTCAAGGCGAAAACTGAAACAGCGGCTGTCAGGGAAACCGGCTTGTGGGTCCTGTCAGGGCAGAAGTGCATGTGGTGACGTCATTGGGGAGGTAAAATCATAGGGGTAATGACGTCATAATGGGCAGATAGTGATACTGTCTGATGTGCACCCTTAGGCCTTATTCACACGAACGTGTGCGTTTTGCACGCGCATAAAACTCTGCATTTTGCGCGCGTTGCAGTTCTGTGTGTCATCAGTGTTTGCTGCGTGGCTGCGTGATTTTCACGCATTTGACATGCTTATGACATCCTTTGATGTATAGAAAAAGAAATGAAGGAGGTGCTTGTATTTTTTCCTTCACTTCTTTATCTACTGATGCGCGAATCACGCGCGACACACGGAAGTGCTCCCGTGTGCTGCGCGTGATTTTCACGCACCCATTGACTTCAATGGGTGCGTGATGCGCGAAAAACGCGCAAGTATATGACATGTCGTGAGTTTTACGCAGCGGACACACGCTGCGTGAAAATCACAGAATGTCTGAACGGCCCCATTGACTAACATAGGTCCGTGCGACGCGCGTGATTTTCACGCGCGTAACACGGACGTTAAACATTTTCGTGTGAATAAGGCCGAAGGCTTCATGAACATGACCATGCCCGTAATTACGACCCGTAATTAAGGGCACGGCCGGCCGTTTTTACAGGCCGTGCTCCCATTATAACGTATAGGAGCACGGTCCGTAAAATAAAAAAATAGTACATGTCCTATTTTTCTCGGCTGGTTTCTACGGCATATACATCCTCCCGTAGACATACGGGAAGGTGTCCGTCAGCCATAGAAATGAATGGGCCCGTAATTACAGGCGATTTTACAGTCGTGTGCATGGGGCCTTAGGGTAGGTTCACACTGAGGTTTTTGCAGGAAGAAAATTCTGCCTCAAAATTCTGTTTGGAATTTTGAGGCAGATTTTTATCTGCCTGCACGCCGTTTGCCACGTTTTCCACTGCGTTTTTTCGCAGCCATTGAGCGCCGCGGGCAAAAACGCTGCAAAATACGCTTTCTCTGCCTCCCATTGATGTCAATGCAAGGTCAGAGACTTAAACGCCCGTAGATAGGGCATGTTGCTTCTTTTTCCTGCAAGACGGTTTTTCCTCTGGCGGGAAAAAAAACGCCTCCGCCTCCCATAGAAATCAATGGGAGGCATTTTTGACCGTTATTTGACGCGGTTTCCGCATCAAAAAACTTTATGTGAACTGACCCAAAGGTCCTAGTATGGATGGTGATGTCACAAGTGGGGGGCGTGGTTGTCACTGAAATCACCAAGAGGTCCTAACCCTATAAATTGAGCAGCCAGGGTTCCCCAAGCTGGAATGGTGGTGTGTGCCCTTTAAAGGGGTTTTCCTTAACCCCGTTCTAGCTTACGCGGCTCCCGCTGTCTCCCAGCCACATCCTGGTTTGGTGGTCGGGAGTTACAGAAACAGCCAAGCTCAGAGCTACGTTGTTTCAGTAACTCCCATAGAAGTGAATGGGACCTACGGAAACAGCTTAGTATGGCGAGCTACGCTGTTTCTGTAGCTCCCATTCACTTTCATGGGAGTTACGGAAACAGCGTAGCCCAGCGAGCACATTAGTAGATAGATAGATAGATGGATAAATATAGCAAATCCTTCCCATTCAACCACAATAACAGCACAGCAGTATAAATATGTGTCCGTGATGAAACCCGACCAGTCCGGAGTTGTCGGCACTACTCTGTACACTGCCATTATTACACACACCTTGTCTTCCTTCTCTATGTCAACCTCTGCACTGCGCTTCATCCTCCACTTATCTTCGATCACGCTTCCCACCTCCTAGTCGCAGGGCATTGTGGGTCACGTAGTTTTCTCACGCGTTTCCTCTAGAGCGTATACACAAAGTAGAAACTACAATCCCGGCAAGTAGCGCGTCATCAGCATCGTCGTTATTGATAGACTGTGTAAACTTCCGACCGGAAGTGACGTAAATAGCGTAAACTGGCTGTAGCAACTGTTGCTGGGGAGCTGTACGATGGACGCTAGGCAAAAGGAAAGGGCCTAAGAGAAAATCTGGTGGGAAGAAAAATATTGCACAGGCGACTATATAGAAAAGTAAGTGTCAGCTGCCGGTTAGAGGCCCAAAAAAAGGGGGATAGTTGTTTATATGTTGTACCGTGTCAGCCCACGATATCATAGTGAAGAGATTTGTCATACAGTCTGGAAGGTTCATCGCTAAGTCATGTAGTTATTTTACAATAATCATAGTAAGAAGAATCATTCTAAATCAGTGGTCTCCATCCTGTAGCCCACTAGCAGTTATTAAACTGTAACTCCCAACCTTCAGCTGTCAGGGTATGCTGGGAGTTGTTGTTACACAACTCATATACACCTTGTAATATACATCTTGTAATATACAGCCTGTAATATGCATCTTGTAACATACACCGTGTAGTAGACGCCTTGTAATCTACACCTTGTAATATACACCTTGTAGTATACATCTTGTAATATACGCCTTGTAATATACGCCTTGTAATATACGCCTTGTAATATACGCCTTGTAATATATATCTCGTAATATACACCTTGTAGTATACATCTTGTAATATACATCTTGTAATATACGCCTTGTAATATACGCCTTGTAGTATACGCCTTGTAGTATACGCCTTGTAGTATACACCTTGTAATATACATCTTGTAATATACACCTTGTAGTATACACCTTGTAGTATACACCTTGTAGTATACACCTTGTAGTATACACCTTGTAGTATACACCTTGTAGTATACATCTTGTAATATACATCTTGTAATATACGCCTTGTAGTATACACCTTGTAGTATACACCTTGTAGTATACACCTTGTAATATACACCTTGTAGTATACATCTTGTAATATACATCTTGTAATATACGCCTTGTAGTATACACCTTGTAGTATACACCTTGTAATATACACCTTGTAGTATACACCTTGTAGTATACACCTTGTAGTATACACCTTGTAGTATACATCTTGTAATATACGCCTTGTAGTATACACCTTGTAATATACACCTTGTAGTATACACCTTGTAGTATACACCTTGTAATATACACCTTGTAGTATACATCTTGTAATATACATCTTGTAATATACGCCTTGTAGTATACGCCTTGTAGTATACGCCTTGTAATATACACCTTGTAGTATACACCTTGTAGTATACACCTTGTAGTATACACTTTGTAGTATACATCTTGTAATATACGCCTTGTAGTATACACCTTGTAGTATACACCTTGTAGTATACACCTTGTAATATACACCTTGTAGTATACACCTTGTAGTATACACCTTGTAGTATACACCTTGTAGTATACACCTTGTAATATACACCTTGTAATATACGCCTTGTAGTATACGCCTTGTAGTATACACCTTGTAATATACACCTTGTAGTATACACCTTGTAATATACATCTTGTAGTATACACCTTGTAGTATACACCTTGTAGTATACACCTTGTAGTATACACCTTGTAGTATACACCTTGTAGTATACACCTTGTAGTATACATCTTGTAATATACACCTTGTAGTATACACCTTGTAATATACACCTTGTAATATACGCCTTGTAATATATACGCCTTGTAATATACGCCTTGTAATATAAATTTTAGCAAACCGAATAATACCCCAAAATATACTAGTGGTCCTAGTGACTAGATAACAAGCCCAGAAAAAGAAAGAAGTCACTACCAAATAATTGAAAAAATATATAAACAGTCTTTATTGAAGTTAATTTAGACACAGAGACAACATACAAACAATTAAATATATTAAAATACCAGGAACCCTCGAACAGGGATGAAATCAGAACAAAAAAGCAGAGCGACCCCCAGATAGTAAAATATGGTCACAATCAACTCCCAAGTGTAGCTAAAGTGCACATATATAAGCTATTTAAGCAAGTGCTAGGCATAATACATTTGCACAGATGGACACGTATGCATAGTGTGAATAGTCAGCAATCTAGAATGCAGTCTTAAGTACATATAGCACACTGAGCAATGTACCTACAGCTACATGATATAAGATGAGTGGGAGATCCGGACCAGGACGGGGGACCTCTGCTTGACCCAACGCGTGTTTCGCTCGTGCTTCGTCAACGAGCGAAACGCGCGTTGGGTCAAGCAGAGGTCCCCCGTCCTGGTCCGGATCTAAATTAACTTCAATAAAGACTGTTTATATATTTTTTCAATTATTTAGTTGTGACTTGTTTCTTTTTCTGGGCTTGTAATATACATCTTGTAGTATACGCCTTGTAATATACGCCTTGTAGTATACACCTTGTAATATACATCTTGTAGTATGCGCCTTGTAATATACATCTTGTAGTATACACCTCGTGTGCATGGGGCCTAAAGCATATTATAATGGATACCACAGTGCCAGATCCGTCGTATGACAGATACCCCAGGCCCCATTGTTTACGCCATTTGTTTCCTCTGTTCACATTCGCTTTGGGGGCTCCATTCAGAGCCTCTGTCACAAATTCTGTCGGATTGGACGGGAATAATAAAGTTTCATGCAGCGTCGGTACCTGATGGACCCTATTGTAAATGAATAGGGTCTGTCATTCATGGATCCAGATCTGCATTGTTGCTTCTATAATAAATGGAAACCATGGCGCAGATGTGAACAGAGCCCAACCCCAAGTGCAATGTTCTGTATTACTATTTTGCATGGTAATAAGTTTGTTCATTCTAAACTTTGTTCTCTCTCATCCACCAGCTTCATAATGGCCACCCCTGCAGATGAAACAGCGGAAGATCTCCCTGTGAGGGATTTTGGTCCAAACGTTTCAGGTATTGGAAAGAATCCGTTTTTGTTTATGTTCAGTATTGTCTTTGAATAGACGTCATAAAAGGGACAAATTTCCATTCACGTTAACATTTTTCATTCCTAAATTCAAGTGCTGTGTGTGTGCCCAGAGCTCTAATGCTAGCCATAGTCATGAGGTTTTTTTATGTGGATGGTGTTTGACCGATGTCCCCTCGATATCTGTTCACAGAAAAAAGACGACCTGGAATAATTGGATTTTTAACTGTCCAAACCTTTGTTCCTCTGGGAGAGGGATCAGCAACCATCGGCACTCCAGCTGTTGTAGAACTACAATTCCCAGCATGACAGCCTTTGGCAGGAATAATAAAGCCTTTGACTGTCAGTGCATGCTGGGAGTTGTAGTTTCACAACAGCGGGTATTGTCGAAGGTTGCTGACCTCTGCTCTGGGAGATAAATGTCTTAAGGGGTGTGTGGCAGGGGCTTTTCTCCCTGTCATTGAAAAAAAGCACACACAAGCAGAGGCGGGCACACCAAATGTGCAACCTGTTCAGCTACGCAAGGGCGCAGAAGATAAGAGGACTCATTGCCACCTTAAGGCCCAGTTCACAGAGTTTGCTGGCACTGATTTTGACGCGGAAACCACATCCGAATCCGTGCCAACAAACGTCGGAAACCGCCATTAATTTCAAAGGAAGGTAGAGATGTTTTTTTCCGGGGCGGCTTTCAGCCACTCGCGGGGGAAAAAAACGGCCAGTACTTTCTTACCCCGGTTCCGCCTTTGAAATCCATGAAAGCAGAAAAGACGTTTTTTGCCCGCAGAGCTCTATGACCGTGGGCACAAAACGCTGTGAAAACTGCGGCAAGAAAGTGCAGGCAGGTCAAAATCAGATATTTTTTTGTGCCTGCAAAATACTTTGTGTGAACAGGGCCTTAAAGAAGCTAGCAGCTTCCCGGAATCTATTAGTTTACATATAAGGGTCTGAGCTGAGGAATTTCATACCTCCCAATTATTAGTGGATTGTTAGACATAAGCGGGTGCTCTATCATGGGTTATTAGTCTTGCACAGGGGTCCTCTGCTGTCTCTGCCCGCCCCTGCAGACAAGGTTTTTGGCTGGAGCAGATTCTCATCGCTTTTATCTGAAAAAAAGGGTGATTGTCTCAGTTGACAAATGACAGCTATTCATATATGATATAAGGAATGTTGGTCGCTTGATGGCTATGTGCGCCTCCCCCTGCAGTGCCGCGCTTTAATGTATTAATTCTGACTGTGTTTAACGTTTTCCATTGTTCATAGTATTCATTCGAACTTTTTTTTTTACCTTTTTAGAAACCATTTCTCCTCAGAGTGCAAAGGCAAGACAAGGCGTTACACGTATTTCCAGGCAAGAGCTGGAAGATAGATATTTACGTATTCACGACGAGAACCTGTTACTAAAGCAACATGCACACAAGCAGGAGGATAAAATAAAAAGGTTAGCACAATTTATTAAAAATAGTTTGGGCTCTCTTCACCGGAGCTGTCCCTCTGGCAGATAATTATCTGAGGATATCTGACACATTCTTTGCAGTAATTATAGAATCCCTCCTTTCGGGTTTTCCCATGATAAACATTTTTTACATATTGGTTATAAATGCCATCAGTGTCTGATCGGCAGGTGTCTGACCACCCCCACCGATGCCTAGATCAAAGGAGTCCAGACCTTTTTAAATTGGACTGTGTTGCAATTTTGGATACAATCCGAGGTTGTGACTGGCGCTATTTTGTGATAAAGCCAAAGAGGCCGCTTGGCTACACAGAGGCTTTTCAGTGGATGCCCCAGATCTTAATTTCCCTACTAAATGGCATATCTTCCGATATTGCAAGAAAACCCTCTGAGGGATTAGATAAGTGATGGATATAATGCAAATGTTACACTGCTAGAATAACATGCTCTCAAAATGGTGCATATGTGGACAGAAACATGTTTAGACCAGGTTTAGATTATCCTGTTTCCCATTGACCAGGTTTATATTATCCTGCTTCCCATTGACCAGGTTTAGATTATCCTGTTTCCCATTGACCATGTTTAGATTATCCTGCTTAACGTACATAGATCAGAGGGAGGTTAAATTGATAATGCATGGACCAGCGCAGTTGCTGAAATAACTAAATTGATCCTGAGATTAGGTTCACACCATTAATTTAAAATCGTTCTTCATCTAAATCTATTTCCAAGCAAATATACAGTAGTAATGTACAGATAAAGACATAGTCCAGTGGTATTTTTTGCGCTGAAGACCTGAGCAGTGAGTGACAGGCTGGTTGCTGGGGATTTGCTGAGTGACAACCTCATCAAAAAGTCTTGTTCGGGGGGGCGTGGCCAGCAGCAGATGTAAGAGGACGTGTGTGGCTGGAGCTCCTGCTGTATTCATCCTGAAAGTACTGTTTATCCCTGAATTACCCGGTAATATTCACCGATCTGGAGGCTGGGAGGCTGGAGGAGTCGGTACCGCTTAATACAGCTGCAATGACCCGTTCTAAGAAACAGAAAACGCCGCCGGCGAGTCCGGGGCCGAGAAGGCAAGATGGCGCCGAGGAGACTGAATGCAGGAGCAGGCACATGCGGTCTGAAGCGGCAGAAAGGCTGGAGAGATTTGCAAGAACCCCTCGTGCAAGCGGATCTGCAGCAGGCAAGACGCCGGTGGCTAGCAGTGGGAAGGCAGACAGCATGGCCTCAGGTTCCAGATACTCCGTGCTGGGAGAGGACTCGGTGAGTGAGGAGGAGGAAGAGCTGGGGAGTCAGCGGCGGGACAGGCGTGTGGAGGAAGATGGAGGCAGAACGCATAGCAGGAGAGACCAGGTGAAGGAGCCTTCCCTCGCAGATATATTCGCTGCGGTAAAGCAGAACTCCTCAATTTTATCTCTGCTGACCGGGCAGGTGGGAAGCCTGAAGGAAGATATACTGCTGTTACGTAATGACTTACAGAAAGTGGCAGAAAGAACCACAGTTATTGAGGGGAGAGTGTCTGAAGTGGAAGATGTTCTGCCTGAGCTCAGGCGGGATGTGCAGTCTCAGTCCTTGGCGGTGGTGGCCCTGCAGGCTAAGGCGGATGATTTAGAGAATCGGCTACGCAGAAACAACGTGCGTTTGGTCGGAGTGCCGGAAAAAACGGAGGGCAATAACTCGGATGAGTTTTTTGAAAAATGGCTGCTGGAGCAGTTTGGCCGGGAAGAGCTGTCTCATTTATATGCTGTTGAAAGAGCGCACAGAGTACCTACCAGACCGGGACCACCGGGGAGGCCCCCGAGACCGGTCTTAGTGAAGCTGTTGCACTACAAGGACAGAGATAAGATACTGAGGAAGGCAAGGGAACGGCAGGATATCTCCATCAATGGCGCCAAAATATCCTTTTATCCGGATTTCTCCGCGGATGTACAGAAGAAGCTGCTGCAATACTGGGATGTAAAGAAACGTCTGAGGAACTTGTCCATACTATACTCCATGATGTATCCGGCCAAATTGCGGGTGGTTGCTTTTGGGACTGCTTCGTTCTTTGAGAACCCCAGAGAGGCGGCAAGATGGCTGGATAGCAATGAGGCACGGTTGCGGAGACCGGCTGGAGAAGAAGATGCGTGAAAGCCCGCCTGGGCGGTGAAGTCTGGAGCCATGTTGGCGTTTACGGGACTGTAGCACATTATATGTTATTATGCAGTTCTCCGAAGTGTGTGAACACCCTTGTCTGAAACACAGCAGGGTGGTATCCTTTTAACAAGAATGGCCGCACCTGATGGCAATGTTATTGTGGGATTGTTACTGGGTACCTAATGTATCTGTAAATTCTGCTGATTGTGTGGGATTGTTTAAAACATGCGAATAGCAGTGGGAGCCAGCGCTCACTGGAAGTGGTGAGAAAGTTAAATGGTTCAAAGAGAGATGCCAATAGGGCATGTCAAAAGTTTGCACTATGGTGCGTTTCTGCTGGATAGGAGAGACAGTACATGTCGCTCTGACCCTTTTCGGAGGGGAGGTTTTGTTGGGGGGGGAGGGGAGAAGGGAGGGAACGCACGGCCTAATATCTTGACTGGAGCAGGCTGGAGGAGTAACAGATTTCTTAAAGATATGGCGCCTGATGGGATCGGTTAAATGTCTATCCTGGAACGTCCGGGGAATACGGGAAGCTAGGAAACGGCAGGCAATCTTTAACTGGGTTAAACAGCAAAATGCCCTGATAGTGGGGCTGCAAGAAACGCATCTGACTAGAGAATCTGTATCCTTATTGCAGAGAGTGTGGATCGCACATGGGTTTCACTCCTTTCATACGACTTATTCCAGGTGGGTGAGTTTGCTGATACACAGGAGTCTTCCCTTTGTCTGTCATTCGTCCTTTTCTGATGAGGGGGGGAGGTATGTGGGAGTGCACTGTACTATATATCACTGGGAGTGTATTCTGGTAGTGTTGTATATCCCTCCGCCTTATTCTAGCACTGTACTGAAACGAGTTACGGAGAAACTCTCCAGGTGGCCTTAGGTACCGCTAATCGTGATGGGGGATTTTAATGCAGTGATGTCTGAAGGGTTGGATAGGTTTCATAGAGGAGGAGGAGGAGGGCAAAGAGGAGACCTGACTGCCTTTGGAAGATTAATGGAGGTATTGGGTCTGCGGGATATTTGGAGAGATAAACATCCAGGGGTGAGGCAGTACTCGTGTGCATCATCCACATTTCAGTCACTTTCGCGAATAGACTTGGTAGCATGCTCAACTTCAGCGGTGCCGTACATAGCGCAAATAGAATACCTACAGAGGGCGTTGTCGGACCTCTCTCCGATGGCGGTGACGCTGGAAGTGGGTGTAAGGCATACCAGGAACCCCGGGAATTGGAAGCTGAATGCGTTTTGGTTAAGATTGATGGATGGCGGGGAAATACGGAACCTGATAAAAGAATATTTTAATTTTAATACTGAGTCAGTGCCGCGAGGGGTGTTATGGGACGCCATGAAAGCCTGGTTGAGAGGAGTATTCATTCAACATATTAAACGAATTAAAACTAAATCTAGGCAGTTGGGAGAAAGTTTAGAGGATCGGGTGACAGAAACAGAAGGGAGACATGTAGAAGAGGGGTCCGAGGAGACACTTAGACATTGGGTGGAGGCACAGACGTTGTTAAAAAATCACCAACTAACAATGGCGGATAATAAACGATTATTCCTTAAACAGCAATATTATGAAGAAGGGGAAATGGCGGGGAGAATACTCGCTAGGATGGCAAAACCGCATGGGAGTAATAATTTCATTTATGGCCTTAGGGGGGAGGGGGGGCGGGTGGAGACAGACACGGGGAAAATCCTGCACATATTTCAGCGGTTTTACACTGACTTATATACATCCAAAGTGCACTACGACACACAGCAATTGGACGAGTACCTGGGAAACCTTAATTTGCCTACCTTGGGCCGGGAGGACCGTGAAAGCTTGGAGGCCCCTATTTTACTGGAGGAGTTGGAACAGGCGATAAGGGATATGGCAAATGAGAAAGCTCCGGGTCCAGATGGGTTACCAGGGGAAATCTATAAGGAATATGGGACGGAACTAGCACCAGAATACTTGAGTACTTTGCAGGATAGTTTAGACAGAGGTAAACTACCAGACTCCCTATATGAGGCTACGATAGTGGTTCTCCCAAAAGAGGGGAAAGACAGTCAATTACCGGAGTCCTACCGACCAATATCCTTGTTGACATCGGATGTCAAGATTTTGGCAAAGATATTGGTGCTGCGGCTGAACAGGGTGGTACAGCATGTTGTGCATGAAGACCAATCGGGGTTCATGCCCTCAAAATCGACGGCGGTCAACCTCAGGCGGCTGTTTTTAAAACTTCAAGCGACACCGGATGAGCAAGGAGGAAAGGCGGTGCTAACGTTAGACGCCGCAAAAGCGTTCGACTGTGTAGAATGGGGGTACTTATGGCGGGTAATAGAAAAGATGGGATTCGGCCCTAACTTCGTGAAGTGGGTACAGTTGTCTTATGTGGCCCCTACAGCCCGCATACGGGTGAATGGTGCAATGTCTGAGAAATTTTCACTGGCCCGGGGTACGCGCCAGGGGTGCCCACTGTCACCATTACTATTCGCCTTGGCGGTAGAGCCACTGGCGTGCCTCATAAGACAGGAGGAGCGTATAAGAGGCTTGCACTATGGGGAAATGGAGGAAAAAATTTCATTATATGCAGACGATATTTTAATATATATGGCGGACACTGAGAATACACTGCAGGTAGTAATGGATACGATCACAAGGTTTGGGGAGTTCTCGGGATTAAATATTAATTGGACCAAGTCTGCTCTGATGCCACTTGACACGGTGAATATTGTAGATACTGGAGTGGGACTCCGGATTCCGATAGTCTCTGAATTTACGTACCTAGGGGTTAAGGTGACGGCTAGGGTGCAAGACTACTTTTCTTTGAATGTTTCACCACTGCTGCTCAAGGTGAAACATAAGGTGGATGCCTGGAACAGGCTCCCGCTCTCTGCTCTGGGGAGGACTAATCTAATCAAAATGATCCTTATGCCTCAAGTTTTATACATTCTTCATAACTCCCCAGTATGGATACCTAAACACTGGTTCAGACGATTGCACAATCTCTTTCGGGATCTGGTCTGGAAAAAAGGGGTTCCAAGGATTAAATTAGAGAAATTGCAATTGCCCAAAGACGAAGGGGGGGGGGGTAGCGCTGCCAAATTCCTGGATATATTACCTGGCTGCCCAGAGCCAACAATTTAAGGGATGGGAGGACACAGAGACGTGGGGCTCCAGTGCACGTTTATTATCATATTTGGGGGGAGGACTCAACCCACTAGAGGGTCTGGAAGCGCATACCTTTAAGAGATTGGCGAGTGCTAAACCAACGTTACTCCTGATACATAAAATATGGTGGCAATGCAAACAGATCCTGGGAGTGGGAATGTGCACCAAATATACTCCCTTATGGCATAATCCGGTCCTGTGGGAATTATACCAATTAGAGGGCATGCAAAAATGGGAATCGGCAGGGGTTAGACGAATACAACACTTGTATGATGATAACGGGTTGAGATCATTTCAGCAGTTGAAAGATCTATTTCCACTAGAGCACAATATGTTTTATCAATATTTGCAGATCCGTCATGCCCTACAGGCGCAGGCGCATGTGGTGGACCTGACGGTATGGGCTCTTGGGGTCCTGGAGTATGTGGGAAGGGCTGACACGACCAAATGCCTGATCTCAATGGCGTACAGGAGCTTACTGTCCAAACACCTGGGAAACCCAATGGTGCTGGTAAAAGCGAAATGGGAACAGGATGTTGGTCCATTGACTGAGGAGGAGTGGGAGGAGATATTAGCATCCACATGTCGCTTATCGCTCAGTCTGGCGCAGAGGAGATCACAACTCTTCCTGATACATAGAGTGTACCGCACCCCGTGGGTATTAAAACAGATGGGTATTAGAGCGGATGCTAAATGTCCTAGGTGCACGGAAGAGAAGGCGGACATATTGCATATGTTTTGGTCATGTGAGGCTCTGAGGACCCTATGGGGGGAAATATTGGATCTGATAAAGCAGGTGTATGGTCGGGAATTGGCGGCAGACCCTAAAGTTATGTTGTTGGGAGCGGTGGGAGAATTGGAGAGTGACAAAATGGCAAGCCTAGCAATTGCCAAGATATTATATCAAACAAGGAAATGTATTGCTAAACACTGGCTGGATGCGGAGCCACCAGGGATGAGGGAAATTGTAGGAATGTTGAACTATAATATCCTGATGGAGCATAAGATATTTTCTAAAAGGGGCACGGAAAAAAAAATTGAGAAACAATGGAGCAGATGGTTGGCCTGTCCTGAGGTGCTGACACCTGAACTGAGCAGAATAAGGGCGAGAGTCGTCTGAGGAACTGGAGGTGATAGAGTCTGGAGCAAAAAAGGGGGGGTGGGGAAATTGGATAAGAGAAATGTGCTCTGACCAGGAATGGTACTAGAAACAAAGGGCGGAGATATAGTGGGGGGCTGTGCGGGGAGGGGGGGAAGTTGGGGATTTCCTGATATGCTGTCACTATTGTATACGATGTTGGAAAATTGTAATGTGAATGTTACTGTGTTGTTTCATTTCTGTGTTCGTATCCATAAAATTGGTTTGATTTAAAAAAAAAAAAAAAAAAAGTCTTGTTCGGCAATATATCCCTATCATGAAGTCTGTTCAGCAGAGTATGGTAAAACCAGCATGGCAGCAGTCAGGCCATGCCATTCCCCATATCCGGCTCCACCAAGCATAGACATATTACTGTAGACTTTAGAAGCCGGGAAATAAGAACTACCATAGACATCAATAGGAAACAGTCTAAAACATTAAGGTGACAGCAAATTACAGCAAGTATTGGCTGTCTGGCCCTGGGAGTATTAATCAGATTTTTCTAGTGAGTTTAGGTTTTGATTTTTTTTTTTTTTTATTTGATTATGTTACTGTAATACTTTTATTCTATATAAATACATTTTTCTAGAACGGGTTCACAACGTTTTCTGGTCCGAGGGCCACATTGTCAGATTGTACTGATCCCCAAAGAGATATCTCCATATGGAAAGTTTATGGCATTTCAACAGTATATGCCAGGGGTTCTTAACTATTTTTAGTGAAGGTTCGTTGGCCTGGGTTTTTCAACAGGTGAAGGTCCAAGCTGAACATTAACAGTAAGGCTATGTTCACACAGGTCGGATTTGACATATGCAGTTTCGATCTTTGGCTGAAGTTCGAGGCTTTTGTGCCCCGTGCCACACAGTTTTCACTGTTAACCACTGAGTGCCCATTGTAGATAGTTGCTACACAGTTCCCCCTGTAGACAATGTCACACAATGCATCTTCTAGATAGTGCCCCCTATAGTGGGAAACAGCCACAAACTCACCCGTCTCCGTTTCCACACTCATCCAGCGATGCAGGCCTGGCCACCTCTGCCAGTTGAGTACCCCTGGTATATGCTAAGAATATCAGACAGGTGAGGGTTTTACTTTTTGTACTGCCACCTGTTAGAGATACACAGCCGAAAATTTCCCAACTCCCTTACTCAAACTACAATGGATAGACCAGTCTACATGCACAACCGTCTCATCTCCCCTCTGAAGTGTCAAACAGGGAATCTAGGGATAATCCATTAACATGTGAGATGGGAATACCCCTTTAAAATATCACTGCGTTTTGCCTAGTGCAGGGCCTGAGGGGATTAAAAACCACCAAAGAGAGACTACCAGTCATGCACTGTCCCCTCAGGCCTGAACTAGGCATTACACTGTAACAGTTTTGCCTGGGTTGCTCCTTTAAGTTGCTTTAAATATAACGCATATAACAATGCTATATGTTTCCGGATGGCATGGGCTGCACAGAAAAGCATCTCTGGCCGCATGTGGCCCCCGGGCTGTAGCTTATGCACAGCCCTGTTCTAGATCATTGCCAATAAACATCACAAAACTGACATGGATCTTAAGGGGGACTTGCATCATGCTTGTTGATTTCTGATAAATAAAACTATAAGTATGGTACTTGTAGAAAATTTTCTTCATTGATGATTTTATAATTATCTCAAAAGCTATTGGGTTTTCCAAAAGAACAAATATGTCTTAATCCTTCACAAGAAATAAAAGATGGCACATGTTCCTGATTCTGCTATATAATACCCCATATACCAGTGAGTGCACCCGCTGTGCCCCCTCTTTGGGCCATAATGAAATTACCATTTATTGTCATGTTCTGTGTCAGCACAAGATCCTATAAAGTAAATCCGCACAGATACATGATCTTTCTTTAGTATCTTACATGATCTTATCTATCACATCATATAACAGTTGGATATGTGGGTGCACTACTCATGGAAGAAGAATACTGCGCTCCTTTTTGTTGTCGTAGAGACCGTTCTTCATTTATTAGTTTGAGACCACATGAAATCTGTTCCTCATTTCACCATAATCTCCGTTTACACTTCACACAAAAGGTGGAAATACCCCAAATCCTTCTAACACTCCTGTTTATGAGCAAGTTCTTTGCGGTCCACAAACTATTTGGAAATAATAGACCTAGCCCTTTGTGTCCATATAACACAACTCTGTCCAGTAACACGCAGCTTGTCATGCCAGGCTAGGCATGTAGTAACAATGAAATGACTAGTACATATGGACTAAATATGGTTGATTTTTTTTTTTTTTCCCCCTCTATTTTACCACACTTAAATGATAAGCCTTAGGAAACTGTTATTTGTCAGTGCTATAAAGCAGATTGCTACCCAGTGGTTTCAATTATCTTCAAAGGGTCCGTTCACAGGCAGTAATAGTTCTATCAAAATCTGCAAAGTATTATTTCACTCTGTACTGGAGGCTTCAACCATATACTCCCAGTTTGCTGACTTTCACATTCCTTTTCATCTTTGTGTTAATTGGAGAAAAGGAGTGGTAATGGTTATATATGCCGACTGCAGCATTTTTCATATATAGCCGCAAAATGTCAAATGCTTACCTATACCCGACAAGCTATTGTAAAGCAAATAAACCACACTGCTGTCAAGAGGTAGGGGATTTCAGTGTTAGAAATGTCAGGAACATGCTGCCGATTATTCGTGTGCCTAATCCTGCTTTGCATGGAGACATTGAAATATAACTGATAATTCATCCCTTTTGGGAAAGACTTGACATTAAGAGTAATTCATTTTAAAATACTTCTCACTTTACAGCACCTATTGACCTGAATAGTGTGACTGTCGAAAATAGCATTCCATACTGATTACAGTGAAATATGGAGAATCGTGGTTTTGCAGTTCCCATAAAAATGTCCCAAGCTACTAAGAGTCACCATGCTCTTACTTAAAAGAGAACCTGTCACTAGCTCCTACAAAGTGAGCTATTAGGGTATGTTCACACGCTGAGTCAAAAAGTCTGAAAATACGGAGCGATTTTCAGACGTTTTTTAAGCCACTCGCGATTTTCGCAGTGTTTTTCGTGGCGTTTTTTACGGCCATTCTTGGAGCTGTTTTCAATAGACAATGAAAAACGGCTCCAAAAACGTCCCAAGAAGTGTCCTGCACTGACGAGTTTTTCAAAACGGCTGCGTAAAAAAACGGCCCATCGGAACAAAACTCAGTTTTTCCCATTGAAATCAATGGGCAGATGTTTGAAGGCGTTCTGCTTCTGATTTTTCGGACGTTTTTCTGGTGTTTACAGCCTGAAAAACGGCCGAAAATAGGCTGTGTGAACATACCCTTAGACTCACGTAATTGCCGCTGCGTCTGTGAGTCCAGCGGTGTTTGTTCCTTCTGTGTCGCCCCGTTGCTGAGATTGTGCCCCCTGTTTATTTATTATACAATATGTAAATTAACCGCTGACTAGCCAAGTGAGTTTGGCCGCCAGTGATTCTCGTTGGGCGGAGCTAGCAGAGAGCCTCTGACGCTGACCTATCTCCTAGGAGTGTCGGTTTTTACCAGACACTCCTAGGCCAGCGTCATCGCGTGAGACTCATGCGATGACGCTGGCCTAGGAATGTCTGAAGAAAAAAGCCTCATGCTGATAGGTCAGTCTCAGAGGCTCTCTGCTGGCTCCGCCCATTGAGAATTGATGGTGACCAAACCTAGGTGTCTATATGGTAAAAGCCTACAAAGAATCCCTGTGTAGTTTGATCCTGTGTAGTCTGACCCTTTCACATCACATGCAGGAGAGCCGTTCTAAAATACATCTTTTTAGAACCAAAGGAGGATCGGATCGAGATACGAGGGAGAGGGGAAATATTCCCTCGGGAAATAGTCGGTAATGTTTCCCCTGTCCCTAGTGTCGCAATTCTGCTTTTAATCTAAAAAGATATACAGTAGAACAGATTTCCCGAATGTGATGTGAAATGAGTTACCTCTTACTAACATACATTTGATAGTTTAGGAAGAAGTAGGCGGACAGATGGATGGCAGTATGGCTAAAGGATCAGACTACCCAGAGTTTGTTTTGTAGTCTGTTACTATGGAAACATGAAGGTCTGCATAGGAGCTGTATACACAAAACGATAGGAGATTATCTTAAATTAAGTCTGATTGCAAAGTTGCTTTATTTTTCAATTTAGATGCGTTGGAACAATAAAAAAAAAAATGGTTTTGAAGGAGGACCTACTCTTCTGTGTGTGCCTCCAATATGCCACAGCAAAGTTTTTAAAAAATATATATTGCTACAGCATTTAAAAAAAGAACAACATTTTCTAGCGACACATTCCCTTTAAGTTCAACCATAGGATGGGGACTTCTGGTATGGCTGTTTCCTAAATTACCCTTTAAACTTTCGAACATCTAAATTGAGATATAAGTAAAATAATTTACCGCTAGGAAAGCTATGGATAAAGAATTTCTTATCTACTTTCTTAGGATGGCAACAAAGCTTATACGACTTCTGCAGGACAAAAAGAAAGCAGAGCAAGGGTCTGGAGTCCCAAGAAGATCAGGGAAGGATGTAGAGCTGGAGGAGATGATTGAGCAGCTGCAGGAGAAGGTTCGGGAGCTTGAGAAGCAGAATGAGACCTTGCAGAACCGCTTAATAGCCGCAAAGCAGCAGCTTCAGACCCAAGGACACAGACACACTCCTTACAATTACATACAGTCCCGTACAAACTCTGGCCTAAAGAAAGTTAGCGACACTGTTCTGATGCAAGAAAATATTCGAAAAGGTATGAACCGTGCTTTTTATGTTTGTGGACTATATAAGAATCGTACTGTTTTTTGTTTTCCTTTTATCGTTCTGCACTTGGAATAGGTTGCAGGAAAAGTAAATCTTATTGCCGCTAAGAGATATGTTCAAAATTAACAATTTCTATAACTTTCCCTAAGAGAACCTGTTATGACAAACCTAGGAATAAGGACAGATAACCTATAATACCCTATTCGAGGTATACTAGTAAATGCAATTACACCCACCACCCACTCCCCAAAGTTCCATAACCGTGGGCTAACATGATCTCACTGTAATGGCAGGAAGGAGGTGAAGGGAAAGTGAGCCCTAATCTACCCACCGCCCTGTCCCTGCCGACTTGCAACGACCCGCCCTAGGCGACGAGGTACAACTGGGCGGCGGTCCCTACGCTGTCTAAGTGCACAGGAAAACAAACAGGGAACACGCAAGGGAAGGGGCAGGAGCCACGGAACGCCACGAGGAAACGGAGCGGCGAACGAACAGTCAGGACCAGGACGAAGTGAGTACACCCGAGCGGGCACGGAGACAGAAGCAAGCCAGGGGCAAAGCAAAGCAGGTCAAGCAGAACTGCAGCAAGGCAGAAGCACGGCAGAAGCAGGCTGGAGCAAGCAGCAGTGGGGCCAGGAATCCAAAAGAATTACAAGCACTGAGAGAGAGAACAGGGCAGGTAATAAAGGACAGGGGGCGGAGCTAACTCCGACAGACCAGGCCGCGATAGGCTCTCCCACTCCTGAGCCTGCCACCCTGGTTGGTGGGAGATGGTGTCAGTCGAACAGGTCTGGCCTCAGGTGTGGATTGATTAATCCCAGGAGTATACCTAGATGAAGTACCTGGCAGATCCCTAACACTCACTCAACCATTTGGCTACTCTGAAAAGCATCGTGTGACCAGGGGCGTAACTAGAGAGGGGTGCAGAGGTTGTGGTCGCACCTGGCACCTGGTCGCACATGGGGCCTATTTGCCCCTCTTCCCCATATGAGATCACCAACGCTGCCATTGGCATGTCCTAGTGTAGGGGCCCCATTACAGATTTTGCCTTGGGGCCCTGAAGCTTCAAGATACGCCTTAGCATGCGACAAACTCCACAACTCCCCAGAAACATAAGTCACAGACTGCATCATATGATCCTTTCCAAAGCTGCTGACTGGCTGAGAAAAATCATGTGATATACCATGTGGCGCCTCAGAACCGGTAAGTCCTTTCTTTTCAGCCACCTTCATAGTACATACAGTTGCTTGAGAAAGGTCGGATTTGTTTCCTCCTATTTAAATTCATATTTGCCAATCCTATCCATTCTTTATAGGTATGTCACTGTAAGGCACTTTAAGGGGTATTACCCTCTTGGCATTGTACCTCTAAAGAAAAAAAAAAGAAAATATGAACTTTTCACAGTTTATCCCGTTCTGATTTCATAGGTGCAATGTGACATTTTTAATCGCCTTGTATAAATACGCATTGCAGAATATGATCAGATCGTTGCTTTTAAACCATTAAGGAAATATCAGTTCCCAAGTCACTTAGGATGCCTCTAGATGCTTCGATAATGCTTATGATTCGGCAATATTTAACTTGCGCGACTACCCGCTCCTGATCTTGATAGAAATTGAATGACGGGTTTACTCGAAATTGTGATCGTAGTCACATGGTACAGGGGAGGGACCAAAGTCTGTGTTTAATTGTCAGCCCGTTGAGCGATTGCACTTACCCGTAATGATTTTTTGCATACCTAAAGATTTGCAATAACTATTTAAACTATTATAAGTGGTGGCCTACTAGTATTTACACGTGGAGATACTCGTAAGCCACTATTGAAATGAGTGAATTCGTACGCATTACGGAAACCTGTAAAGTCACCCTTGGTATCACACTTTGCAGTATGTTGGGTAATCAAATCAAAAGCAGTGTGACCGCAGAATGGTCTTTCCAAATGTCACGACGTTAACTATTATTTAAAATTTATGAAAAATTGCTGAAGAACGACTGTGGACAAATGCAAGTGGCTTTGACCCATTGGAGAAGAACTCTTACTAGTTTTAAGATGATTAGGTCTGATTGGTTGATATGGGCATCAAGGACCGTTTTTCTCTTAAACACTTTTTGGTAAATGAGTCCAAAAGTATGCGTCAAATGTAAAGACCATAAAAAAGGTTTTATTTCCCTGGTATCGGCAGTAGTTACATGTATTTGGATTATTTATTTTTTATGCCTCTGAGGAATGTTTTTAATGTAGCTAGATTGAGGTGTAAAATGTACTTTGGAGCAAAATCTCTTTCTCCCCAGAATACCGTCTCTATCACACAGTTGGGATTACCATTGCCTCAATTTGTGCCTCTTTCTTCTCTCTCTTGTCGGTGTGTTTTCTGTTCACTCAGCTGTTTTTAACTAAAAGGTATCCTTTTTTTTTTTTATATATAGTTTTAGACTATATGGACAAAAATATTCGGACACCTACACATTACACCTACAGGAGCTTTTATGACATCCCATTCTAAATTCATAGGCATGAATATAGAGTTGGTCCCCTCGTTTCAGCTAAAACGGCTCTCACTCTTCTGGGAAGGATTTCTGCAAGATTTTAGAGTGTATCTGTGGGAATTTGTCTCCATACATCCAGAAGAGCATTTGTGAGGTCAGGCACTGATGTTGGATGAGAGGGTCTGTCTCGCAATCTACGATCTAATTCATCTCAAAGGTGTTGGATGGGGTTGAGGTCGGGGCTCTGTGTGGGCCAGTCAAGTTCTTCCACACCAAACCTACCCAACCATGCCTTTATGGACCTTGCTTCATTCACTGGGGCGCAGTCATGCTGGAATAGAAAAGGACCTAACCCCAAACTGTTCCCACAAAGCTGGAAGAATACAATTGTCCAAAATGTCTTTGTATGCTGAAGCATTAAGATTTCCCTTCACTGGAACTAAGGGGCTTATGCCAACCCCTGAAAAATAACCCCATAGTATTATCCCTCCCCCATCAAACGTTACAGTTGGCACAATGCAGCCAGACAGGTAACGTTCACCTGGCATTCGCCAAACCCATACTCTTCCATCAGACTGCCAGATAGCGAAGCGCGATTCATCCCTCCACAGAACACGTTTCCACTGCTCCCGAGTCCAGTGGCGGCGGCTTTACACCTCTCCATCCGACACTTGGCATTGTGTTACGGCGGTGGCATCCTATTACATTACTATGCTGGAATTCAGTGAGCTCTTTGGAATGACCCATTGTTTTATAGATGTCTGTAAAGACAGACTGCATGGCAAGGTGCTGGAATTTATACACCTGAAGCAATGGGGCTGAATGAAACACCTGAACTACAATGATTAAGAGCCCCAATAAGTTTGTCCTTATAGTGTGTGTGTGCGTGTGTGTGTGTGTGTGTGTGTGTGTGTGTGTGTGTGTGTGTGTGTGTGTATATATATATATATATATATATATATATATATATATATATATAAATTTGTGATGCTCTCTGATAGACTTGTATATAAAAACTAACAATGTATTCAAATTTGTTAGAAATTAATTGTAAGTTTTTATACATATGCATTTTAATAGTAAATATGGACATTACTTCTTTTTTTTTTTAGGAATGCGTCTTCAGAATTCAGAAGTTGCCCCCAGATCTACCCAAGCAGCGCTTCCAAGATACGGCCACAATTTACTTGAAGAAGCCAGGGCAAAGATAAGAAATCTGTATGTCCCTTTAATGTGCTATAGATTATACAATGATAGCTGCATTTTGAAACCGCCTTTGTGTTCTATAGAGCGCTAATGTATGTACATTTACTGGAGGCACAGCCGTGGTCACTGTTTACAACAAGCAATATTCGAAACGTCAAATTTTATTTACTAATGATTTTATGTTCCTGTTAATCAGAAGAACAACACAACACAGAGTTCTAAGAAAAGATGCTCCAGAATTTTATCATGGGGAATACAAGTGTTTACTCAAACAGACCTATCGGGAGAGCCGAACGATCCTCTTTAATTTTCTTGAAGTGAAGGTCCACCCTTGAACACCATTTTCTTAATATATCTTTGTTTTTCTAATACATAGGCCAAATTCCCTGCATAGACATATATTTAAAACATGAGGTTCTCGCTGCCTGCAACCTCCTCAGAATTTTGGTCCAAAAATAGGACGTAATAAAAGGCGGAGACTTACTTAAAGGGGTGTTCCGTTTACAACAAGTTTCCCCCTATCTGTAGGGTAAGGGGTAACTTGCAGATCGGTGGGTGTCCAATAGCTGGGACCCCCACAGTTTACGAGGACGGGGGTCCCGAACCCCTCGTTTGAACCGAGCGGCAGGTCGCTCATGTGCGCTGCCGTCCATTCATTCTCTCTGGGAGCGCCGGAGATAGCCAAACTCTGTACTCAGCTATTTCTGGCGCTGCCATAAAGAATGAATAGAGCGGCAGTTCGCATAAGCGACCTGCCGCTCGGTTCAAACGAGGCGTTCGTGTAAACAGTGGGGGGTCCCAGCTGATTTACCCACACCAATCAGCAAGGTACCCCCTACCTTATGGTTAGGGGATAACTTGCGGTAACCAGAATACCCCTTCAAAAGCAAATACATAAAATGTATAACCATTCCCTCTGGGTGAAAAGATTTAGTCTGACTTTACTTGCAGCAAATGAAGCTAACCGATCCTTCCCCTACATTCTTCCGGTTACTTTTTTCATCAGCCTCAATTAGAATCTGTGTAGTTGACAAACGTTTTTTATTTATTTATTTATTTACTTATTTACATGATAAAAAGTATCTGCACTTTCAGAAAAGTTTTGATATGTCATATAGACACATCAAAAATTTTGATCAGTAGGTGCAGAGCTCTCAACGGGTCACATAGAATGTTTTTAAGCCCGTCTACAGCCTAACGAGGGGCACCGATCACAGCTGAAGGTGCCGGGCGCTCAGCTGAGCATTTTTGCCACATTGTTTCGGCGACAGTACCTGGACCTCCACCGATCAAAAATTCTTACGTTTTTTTTTGAAAGCGCGCGTACTCTGTAAATTCTTAAGTTGGAACCTGTCTATTGTATCTACAGTGAAAATGTGATAGAATCCCAGCAAAGTCAGATAGAGGAACTGGAGCACTCGACGGAGATTCTCAGGGAAGAACTGCAGGGGAAGGAGAAGGAATATCAAGAGACTTTCCTACATCTTAGAGAGCAGCAAGCAAGTGATCAAAGGTGTGAAACAGATATTTATTGTATTTAAGGTTGATGTCTATCTTTGAACATCATTTACAATATACAGTTGGAATTAATCTATATATAATATGTATTTTGCATTACTTATCTATTGTAGATCCCGAGTTACAGCTTGTATTATGGGGCAGCGCTGCATGTAGTTCTGCTGGCTTCAGAGCTCCTATCGCTCAGTTTTCTTACTGACCCATTGTCTGTAATGTGTTTTCTACTAGGCAATTTACATTCATCTGATGTAGGAAAAATGAACTGTCCGGCTGCATTATAGGAATTTGTCTAAATTGCAAGGGACGTTTTTATTAGCAGGCTTGTTGACTTTCCAATGATGCAACGTGTTGAAAAAGTTACCAGACCTTTTAATTTTGGATCAGTCCTCCTTGCCAATTTGTTTTAGTTCATCAATTTTTCTGGTAAGCGTTGCCTGCACAGTGCTCTTCAGGTTATGCCACAGCATCTCGATAGGGTTCAGGTCAGGACTCTGACTTGGCCATTTCAAAACACAAATCTTCTTTTTTAACCATTCTTTAGTTGATTTACTCGTTGCTTTGGGTCATTGAATTGTTGCACCATCCAGCGTTTCTTCAGCTTGAGGTCATGGATTGATGTCCTTACAGTCTCCTGTAAAATGTTTTGATTCACCTTTGAATTCATTGTTCCCTCAATGATCACATTACGTCCAGGCCCTGAGGCAGCAAAGCAGCCCCAAACCATGATGCTCCCTCCACCATGATACACATTCGGGGTGAGGTTTTGGTGTTGATGTGCAGTGATCTTTTTTTCCTCCAAACATAGCGTTGTGCATTTGTTCCACTTTTTACTTTCCTGTCCTTAGAACTTTCTTCCAGAAGTATTGTGGAACATCCAGGTGGTGTTAGGCAATCTTGAAATGGGCTGCAATATTTGTTTTTGGATAGCAGCGGCTTCCTTTGTGGTGTCCTTCTATGAACACTATTCTTATTCTTTGTTTTTTTAATAGTGGACACATGAAGAGGGTTTTTGCAGTTTGTAGAGTCTTCAGTAGGTTTTTTGCTTTTACCCTTGGGGTTTTTTCTCACCTTTTTCATGATTTCCTGTTGAGCTCTTGAAGTGATCTTAACGGGACGCCCACACCTAGGGAGAGTAGAAACCCTACCTTATAAGACAATTTGTCTAACTGTAGATTGATGTACATCCAGGTCTTTAGCAATGGTTTTGTAGACTTTTCCAGCTTCATATTTCTCTATTACATGTCTTCTGAAAGTTGTTTGCCTCGAGGCATGGTTCACACTAACCATTCCTTATTGAGAAAAACAGATTTGTCAGTAACCAGGCTTTGTGTGCCTTTTTTTTTTTTTATGGACAAAGCACCTGGGAAACCCACACTTCAAAAACCTTTGTCAATTAGCTCTTGGATAAGTCATTAACATTACTTTTTCTCCATGCACTGTGGATCATAAAGCGGCTCTGTCACCACATTATAAGGCCCTATATTGTACATGATGTGATCGGCGCTGTAATGTAGATTACAGCTGTGTTTTTTATTTAGAAAAACGATAATTTTTGACGGAGTTATGACCTTTATTAGCTTTATGCTAATGAGTTTCTCAATGGACAACTTGGCGTGTTTTACTATATGACCAAGTGGGCGTTGTGGAGAGAAGTGTATGACGCTGACCAATCAGCGTCATACACTTCTCTCCATTCATTTATACAGCACATAGCGATATAGCTATATCGCTATGTGCAGCCACATACACAAACACTAACGTTACTCAAGTGTCCTGACAATGAATAGCCAGGACGTGATGTGTATTCAGAATCCTGGCACTTCTCTGTGAGTTACAGCACAGCAGGCGTAGTCTCGCGAGATTATGCTGTAAGCTGTCATTTACAGCGAGATCTCGCTGTGTTGTGCTGTAGTCTCACAGAGACGCTACAGAAGTGTCAGGAGTCTGAATTCACATCACGTCCTGGCTGGAGGTAATGTATATTCATGGTCAGGACACAGCAGTAACAGAATGATGGGGAAAAGCTTGAATTTTTACTTTAACACAAGGCCTCAACATAACAAAGTGTGAAAAATGTGAAAGGGGTCTGAAGACTTTCCGAATGCACTGTATGTGCAATGCCCTTAGTTAACCGGTTGGCGAAACATGACGTGTAAACTCGTCATGAATGGCAAAACATTGCCACATCATGACAAGTAAACACGTCATTCTGATCGCACGGGCACAGAAAGTGTGCCAGTGCAATGAGGAGCCAGGCAATGGCTGTAGTACAGAGCAGCAGCCCTTCTCTAACGGCGGAGAACAGAGAAGCGTCTGACCTCTGCCGTTAACCCCTTGATTGCCACGATCAAAGCTGATAGCAGAATTGAAAGGGAAAATGAGAAGTAGGCAATCCCTGTGACACCATCGAGGAACATGCATTGTATGGGCAGACTGCCCAGGGTCCACTGAAGGACCCCAGGGCTATCTGACTGGATTTCCTCTTGCTAGGGCATATTTAGTTATTCCATGACAACTACCTGTGTAGGCTAATTTACTGGCATATAGATATATGCCAGTACATTAAAGTTAAAAAATGTAAATGAAAAATACTCATGGGATTAAAAAAAATAAAATTCATAGGACAAATCTGTAAAAAAAATACACACTAATGCACATTTTTTACAATAAATAAACTTTATTAAATATAAGTGCCAAAAACATAAAATTATATACACATATTTGGTATTGTCACAACCGTAAAAATCTGCATAACAAATTTATAGAATAATTTATGATTATCCGAGTATGTTGTAAAAAGAAAAAAGAAACTCCTTTGGAACTTCTTTTTTTTTTTTTGTTTTCTGCATTTTTGCTATAAATAATATAATGTTAGGCTATGTTCACACGGTGTCTTTTGCCGAGTTTTTTGACGCGGAAACCGCGTCGCAAAACTCGGCAGAAACGGCCCGAGAACGCCTCCCATTGATTTCAATGGGAGGCGTCGGCGTCTTTTTCCCGCGAGCAGTAAAACTGCCTCGCGGGAAAAAGAAGCGACATGCCCTATCTTCGGGCGCTTCCGCGTCCGACCTCCCATTGACTTCAATGGGAGGCAGGAGAAAGCGTGTTTTATGCCCGCGGCGCTCAATGGCCGCGGGCGAAAAACGGCGCGATAATTGCTATTCACACGGAGTATTTTGGGGGAGGAATATCTGCCTCAAAATTCCGTTTGGAGCTTTGAGGCAGATATTCCTCCCCCAAAATACTCCGTGTGAACTTAGCCTAAATGTACCAACAAATGGCACCTACATAAAGTACAACTCGTGGTGCAAATAACAAAGTCTCAAACAGCTACATCAAACCGAAAACAAAAAAGCTATGAGCGCCGGGAAGCAAAGAGGAAAAAAAATCAAGAAATTGTTTTGTTCAGCCAGGAGGCGATGTCTTTTCATTCTCCCGACACTCCGGTAAAGTTAATGTGGGAGTAAGTGACAGCACAGCGTGATCTCGCGAGATCACGCTGTGCTTTGAGTACAGCAAAACATGAATGAAGAGAAGTGTATGACGCTGATTGTTCAGCGTCATACACTTCTCTTTACAACGCCCACTTGGTCAAAAGTAAAAAAACGCCCAGTTGGGCATTTAGAACAAATTAGCATAAAACGAAAAATCATCATAACTCGATCAAAAATAGAAGTTTAGAAAAAAAACAACTAAAACTGTCGTTACCTACATTATAGCAACTATCAGATTAGGTAGGATATCGGGCACTTATAAACTGGTGAAATACCCGAGAGAAGAAATGATCAACTTTAGCACAACAATGTTCAAGATATAAAAATATAAACTTTATTACATATTAGACATAACAGAGTAAAAAAGATGAGTCACAATGAAAAAAGGCATCACCCATTGCTGAACCATGATTGTAGTGTAAGTTGTCAAAAACATACGCTAAATGCTGAAGTAGGATTATATAAACACGTATATAACAGAATCTCAAAAAGTAACTACCAAGCGGTCGCAGAGTCTATCACAGTAATTACTGGAGGTAGAAAAGTGCTGAAGATATAATGGTTACTATACAGTGTTATGTTATATGCACAAGGAAAGAGGTCAATGATTACTGTGCTTAGAGGCTGGTAAGTGGTGAGACTGCCAGATGAAACATGGCAGATACGTGTCAAAAACAATGATTACCTACCCAAGGTCATGGTGGCACACAGGAGACGCCCACACCCGACGCGCGTTTCGGCGAATGCCTTCGTCTGGGGGTGGCTACATCCTGGCGGGACCCCCACATATATACCCTCTCACACATGTGCTGCAAATCACGGACACATTGGACGGAGCGGAAGGAGGATAGCGGCGCCAGATGGGGGTACAAAGATGGAAGCCGCCCCACTTCCGGTGGCCGCGTCATCAGGGAGGATGTGGGGCGGCGATGACTGACAACGCCTCCCACATGCTACCCTGGCCATAGACAGCGGATGGAAGGGTGCGCCGACCACTCCCCCCCCCAAACCAGCGCTCTCCCCCACCGCAGAGTCCAACGTCCGTAAGTGCAGCACATTGGAGAGGAGGCCAGTGTCTGATATACGACTGGTATGGAGAACTACGCGGACATGCATCAGATTCAATAAATGTATATGTGTGAAACAGTGTGATCTATTTAAAAAGGTGTGTTTGTAGGACAAGGGATGTAAAAAACATGTGCAGGAATATGTCAATACTGCACACACGGGGAATATTAAAAGATTTATTTGATGAGGGAACGACAAGTGCATTTGGGAACTAATATCAAAGTGAATCAATAATAATAAATATAATCAGGAAACAACTAAAAGTGCATTTATTGAATCTGATGCATGTCCGCGTAGTTCTCCATACTTGTCGTATATCAGACACTGGCCTCCTCTCCAATGTCTATGGCCAGGGTAGCATGTGGGAGGCGTTGTCAGTAACAGAAAGATAAAGAAATGGATCCAGCGCTGTGTCCTCTGAAGTCTTTTAAAAGGAAACTATTTCCAAGTTTTATTGAAGAATTGAGAAAAAATTAAAAACAATGGCATAGTAGGAAAATATTCTCAAATGGAATGAGGATTTATGGCAGTGTAAGCGGTGCCTACGCGTTTCTGACGCTTGCAGCGTCCTTAGTCATGGCTTTTATGCCATTGTTTTTAATTTTTTCTCAATTCTTCAATAAAACTTGGAAATAGTTTCCTTTTAAAAGACTTCAGAGGACACAGCGCTGGATCCATTTCTTTATCTTTCTTCTACTTCATACGTGTGCCGACACGAGGACCCGTGCGCAAGTCCACAAATGCGATAAGGTGAGCTGGAGGAATCCTCCCTTACATTTTTTCTACTGTATAGTAACCATTATATCTTCAGCACTTTTCTACCTCCAGTAATTACTGTGATAGACTCTGCGACCGCTTGGTAGTTACTTTTTGAGATTCTGTTATATACGTGTTTATATAATCCTACTTCAGCATTTAACGTATGTTTTTGACAACTTACGCTACAATCATGGTTCAGCAATGGGTGATGCCTTTTTTCATTGTGACTCATCTTTTTTACTCTGTTATGTCTAATATGTAATAAAGTTTATATTTTTATATCTTGAACATTGTTGTGCTTAAGTTGATCATTTCTTCTCTCGGGTATTTCTATAGTTCATAATTTGATCAAACGCACCAAGGTCACTTGGTCATTACCACGGATTGTTTCTCATTAGTATTAATCACCTACATAGATATATTACGTTTAACATTCTGAATATCAGACACTGTACTATTACTAATGAGTTAAATCCCTCCGCGGGTATTATCTTTGGTTTTCACTTATAAACTGGTGACAGAGGCTCTTTAAGGGGTTAAAGCAACCTGTTCTAATGATGTGTCTATGTTTAAAATACATTGCTTCCCTTCTTATCACATATAGAAGCATATGTGTAGTTGAGTCCTGAAAAATAAAGGCGTTCTATGCCCCCATGCACACGCCCGTAATCACGGGCCGTAATTACGGCCTGTAATTACGGGCCCATAGACTTCTATTGGCCACGGGTACCTCCCCGTATGCCTACAGGAAGGTGCCCAGGCCGTTGAAAAATATAGAACATGTCCTAGTTTAGGCCGTAATTATGGCACGGGCAGGCCCATAGAAGTCTATGGGGCTCCCGTAATTACGGGTGACTACGTGCGTGCACCTGTAATTACGGGAGCGTTGCTAGGCGATGTCAGTAAATAGTCACTGTCCAGGGTGCTGAAAGAGTTAACTGATCGGCAGTAACTCTTTCAGCACCCTGGACAGTGACTTCCGATCACAATATACATCAACGTGTAAAAAAAAAAAGACGTTCATACTTACCCAGAACTCCCTGCTTCTTCCTCCAGTCCGGCCTCCCGGGATGACGTTTCAGCCTATGTGACCGCTGCACCAAATCACAGGCTGCAGCGGTCACATGGACTGCCACGTCATCCACTGATGTCAGGCTGGATGTCAAGAGAGGGACGCGTCACCAAGGCAACGGCCAGGTAAGTATGAATTTCTTTTACTTTTACCTCGGAAAGGGCTGCCCCTTCTCTCTATCCTGCACTGATAGAGAGAAGGGGCTGCCGATTAGTGCAGTTCAATTTTGCATCGAAAACGTGCCCGTAAATACAGGTGGAATACTGGTGACACCGGACCCGTATTTACGGGCACGGGTCCGTAAATACTGGTGCAATACGGGTCGAATACGTGTGACACCGGACCCGTATTTACGCCAGTATTTACGGGAGGGAAAAAATACGTTCGTGTGCATGAGGCCTAAGAGATTAGAAAAAATGGACAAGAGTGGCGCTTTTTCTAGAGAGAAATAGACCATTGGCTAGCCTTTATTTTGCAATGCAGCCCGATTCACTTGAATTTCACACAGAGCCTACGAACAAGACCGAGGCTGTTCCTGGAAAAAAAAAAGCAGAGCCTTTAAAGTGCCAGTCCTGTTTTACTCTCCTGCCTGAAGTAGCATCAGACGTGGAGAGATGCTCCTGCACACTGGGCGGTACTGTTTCCATGGCAACCATACGACGCCTGGAGTAATTAGAATTGGACCCGTGCACGATACTCTCTGGGAGTCATATGGTTTCCATGGCAACAGTGCCTCCCAGTGTGGTGGAGCATCTCACCACTAGCATCGGGGGCGGGAGAGTATAACTAAAATAACACTTTAAAGTATTTATCTCATTGATTACTCTGGGCATCCGTAGCAATGTATACGGCGTATTGTCCCGGTTAATATTATTCGTTTTTAATTTTTTCGTATTAGTTTTTCACTCCCCGTGTTCTAAGAGCCATAACTTTTTTATTTTTTAGTGGATTGAGCCGTGTGAGGGCTTTTTTTTTGCGGGACGTACAACTTTATGATCACTTTTTATTCAATTTATTATTTTTGCGAGCTAAGGTGACCAAAAAACAGCGATTTTGGCGGTTTAAATTTTTTGTTTTTAAATGCGTTCACCGAGCGAGTTAAATAATGGTATATTGTAATAGTTCAGACTTTTACAGACGCAGCGATACCAGTTTTGTTTTTTGTTTTTTTTACATTACTTTAGAGGAAAAAAGAGAAAAGGGGGGTTTTTTGAACTTTTTAATATTATTTTTTTTTTTCACTACTATTAACTTTATGAAACTTTTTTTGCACCATTTATTAAACCAGCGATCGTTAGATTGGTGGTACAATATACTGCAATACAAATGTATTGCAGTATATCGTCATTTTCACAAGCTTCTGTTAAGGTGTGCCAGAGACACGGCTTAACAGAGGCAGACAAAAGGCAGCGCTGGTGCCTTCATTAGGCCCCTATGCCATAACAACCACCAACGCCCCCCAATCACGGTGTGGTGGTGCCGATGAGCTGTCGGAGGGGGCCGTCCCCTCTTTTCAATGCTTCAGATGGTGCGGTCGCGATTGACCGCAGCATTTGAGGGGTTAAATGGCCAGGAACAGCACGATAGCTGTTCCTGGCCGTTAGTCTGAGCGGTCAGCCGCAAAACACAGCTGACACCAGCAGGGTATGGAGAGCGCTCAGCCCGTGAGCGCCTTTCATACTTCCCTATGACACTTATCATGTACATGTACGTGATAATGGGTTAAGGGAGTTTTACACGGGACGATTATCGGGGAGACGAGCGTTCATAGAAACAGGGCAACGAAGAGCAGATGAACGAACAAACGCTCTATCATCTACTAATCGTATCGTTTTAAAAATGCAAAATTAATTATCATTGTGTAAACAGGGAGACCCGCTACTGACATAATAATGTATGGGGACGAGCGATCGGAGTAACGACCGCTTCTCCCCATCCATAGCTACTTCTGACAGGAGCAAACAAGCGCCGATCAACGAGACATCGTTGATCGGCGCTCGCTGCATCGGCCGATTATCGGCTGGTGTAATAAGGGCTTTATCATTTTTTATTTATTTTGTGATTAAGCTTGATTTCCATAAAACTGGAAACCTCTTTGAAAAGGCTGGATTTTCCTTCTGGGCCCACTGAGGGGTATATAACTACTCACTTTTTCTATCTTCCCCCATTGCTCTTATTTCGCCTCCCGGCTTCGCAATGGATCAGGCGGGCAGACACTGAGTGATGTCACCAGCTATAACTGCTTGCACCATTAGGGTATGTGCACACACACTAATTACGTCCGTAAGTGACGGACGTATTTCGGCCGCAAGTACCGGACCGAACACAGTGCAGGGAGCCGGGCTCCTAGCATCATACTTATATACGATGCTAGGAGTCCCTGCCTCTCCGTGGAACTACTGTCCCGTACTGAAAACATGATTACAGTACGGGACAGTTGTCCTGCAGAGAGGCAGGGACTCCTAGCATCGTATATAAGTATGATGCTAGGAGCCCGGCTCCCTGCACTGTGTTCGGTCCGGTACTTGCGGCCGAAATACGTCCGTCAATTAGTGTGCACATACCCTTAACTTACACTGCGCTGACGTCTAATTATCAGAGTAGTGAGGGAGACTACCACTCAGGGCGGGATTAGGAATATAAACTAGTCCTGGCTGACAAATGACAGCATATATACCCTAATTAGAGTAGAGTTGAGAATCGATATTTAAGCAACTTCCTTTATGTTTAAAGTAGACTCACTTTAGACCAGTTATAACATGTCATAGAGACATGTCAGATGTTGGGATTGTCAGGGTCCATGTGCTGAGAACTCCACAGATGACGACATCTTCGCTATGACCTGGCGGAAGTTGTTTGAATGATGTCACGGTGGCTCAGTGGTTAGCACTGTTGTCTTACAGCACTGGGGTCCTGGGTTTGATTTAGATCAACATCTGCATGGAGTTTGTGTGGGTTTCCTCTGGTTTTCTCCCACACTTCATTTATTTTGTGATTTCACTGGGGACAGTTAATAATGAGGACAACTTCTATACTATGCTGTGGAATATATTGGCGCTGTGTAGGTAACCAAAATAAATAAATGATAACTAGCTCCAAAGTGAGCAGTACCAACTTGTCATTACAGGAGTGGACATACCGTATATGTAACCTGTGACGGCAAGGGGAGCCACTGCTACCTTAAAAATAATCATAGTAGTTCCTGCTGTCTATTAGATGGTAGATAAGGGGCTCATTCCTTCCTACCCATGTCTCAAAATTCTAAATTACTAGTGAATTGGCACATCGGTGAGGGATTATCTGGAGAGCCATGAATGAGATGGTATTCGCCTGTTGTGACCCTACAACTGTGTTTCTGTCAGCTAAATGGCTGTGGCTCTCGGTCATGTAAACTTCTATGACATTACAAGCGGGTTTCATCCAGATGAGTGGCTGTGACCTCACACGTGTGTTTCCTTCCGGCAAGCTGCTGTGACATTACGAGTAAGTTCAGTCAAGTATGCTACTATGACATCACCAATGGGCTTTAGTCAAATGAGTTGCTGTGACATCACAACTATATTTGTCAGGTAATTTCTGTGACATCACAAATGTTACAGTCATTAAGCTATTGAGATATTACAAGTGACTTTTCCCCCCAATGTAAATTTCTGCGACATCACATTTGTTTAAAGTGCAGCTAAACGTTTGACAAACTTCTGACATGTCATAGTGACATGTCAGAAGTTTGGATTGGTGGGGGTCCGAGCACTGAGACCCCCACTGATCGCTTGAACAAAGCAGCTGAAGCGCTTGTGTGAGCGCTCAGCCGCTTCGTGTCTGTTCGGCTTTTTCCGGAAAGCCGATGTATCGGTGTACGGGCTCATAGACCTGCTATTGAGTCCGTACACAGATACATTTATTTCCGGAAATAGCCGCTCACACGAGTGCTTCAGCTGCTTCGTTCTAGTGATTGGTGGGGGTTTCAGTGCTCAGACCCCCACCAATCCAAACTTCTGACTTGTCACTATGACATGTCTGAAGTTTGTCAAACGTTTAGCAACACTTTAAGTCAGGTAAAGTATTGGGATATCACAAGTGGGTAGTCCATGTGAGAGGTAAGCTTCTGTGACATCACAACTGTTTCAGTCAGGTAATTTATTGTGACATCACGAGTGTGTTTAAGTCAGTGTAAGGTAAGCTGCTGTGACGTCACAAATGTGTTTCGTACAAGTGAGGCTCTGTGATATTACAACTACATGGTGGGCCACAAAAAATAGAACCCTGTTTCCCTTCTGTGGTTTTTACTGGATAATGCTTATCATCAAAACTGTCTTACAGTAAAATTGTCTTTGTTGCCCATAGGAACCAATCAGAGCGCAGCTTTAATTTTTTCTAGAGAATTTTAAGAAATTAATCGGCCCATCATATCCTTTCCTGCCAGTCTAGTGGTACTCTTTGCGCAGGACAGTAGTGTTGTGCGTGAGTGTTTCCAACATGACGAATTCGATTCAACAAAGAATTGTGATAGTGGAGGGCTATGTACGCACAGGATCATTCAAACGAACACAGGACTGTTTTGCTAGATAATTTCTGGACCTTCCCGTTCCAGCAAAAAGTAGTATACATGGTTAGATGTGGAATTGGTGTAAGACAGGATCCGTGGCATAATGCAAAAAAATAGACAACCACGCGTTCAGACACCCGGCGTTGTTGCAGACATTCTTGAGAGAATTATTAGGAGCTCGAAGGAAATCGACACAAAAATTATCCCATCAGGCGCACGTCAGCAGAATAACATGTCGACGTGTACTGAAATCGCTGCAGCTGAAGCCATGGTGTGGTATGTGCAAGAGCTAAAGGCGAGAGGGATAAACCGGAGCGTGTCGCGTATTGTAATTGCTTACTGTATATGATTGTAGACGGCCATTTATCTCCTTTGCCATACATCATGTTCAATGAAACCTGGTGCCATCTTACCGGGTGTGTTAATATGGAGAATAATTGGCACACAGAAAATGAACACGAGCTGCACAAACAGCCACTTCATGATCCAAAAATCAGCGTTTGGTACCTGGATTGTGGGTCAAACATTTCTTTATGAAAATATGAACAAATCTGTGACCTGGGCAGGTTTGGAACACTAAGGCCCCATGCACATGATCGTGCCCGTAATCACCGTGCATGATTACCGGCATGGCCAGCCGCCGACAGCGTCCTATCTTTTGCGGAGCCTTTCTACGGCACTGACACTTTCCCGTGGGCAATAGAAGTGAATGGTTCTGTAATTACGGATGAATTCTACAGTCGTGTGCATGGGGCCTCCATCCCAGCGGCATAATGACATTCTGGTGGTTTAGTGGCTCCATACCTACTGACAGGTTCCCTTTAAGCCCAGTGCCAGCAGGGATTTAAATGAATAAATTACAAGTTACACTGAATCTTTATATATCTTTTATGTATCAATCTACTTAGCTCCTCGTGCTCGATACCATGCCGCCTGCATATCAGATAGCCTGTTCAATGTGACAGCTAAACCAACTTAGATACTTGTGAATCCACGTTTTAATTTTCCTTGTCCTTATTATTTGGCTATGGTCACACAGGCCAATCACAGGCTGCAGCAGTCACATGGGATGAATCGCAATATCTGCCATTTGTTGCAGGTTTTACCTCCCCATTGAATTGAATGGGGAAATCCCACAACAGAAAAAAAGCGATTGACATGACGTTGCTGAAAATCTGTAGTGTTTGCGCTACGTGTGGACATACCCTTAAAGTTTATGTTGTATGACCCATACAATACCAGTTTTTTTTCTCTATTGTATCTAGTACAGGTTATATTGACAAGGCTACTTTTATAATTATACCATATTAACATTCGGTCACATCTCAAAGCTTTTTAGTTGTGTAGGAATTCTGTAGAACATGCTACTTTTTGCTTTGTTTTAGGTGCTGTGGTTGTAGTATGACAAATGTATCTTACCAGTCATCCAAAAGTCACCGATTTTTCTGATTTGAGCATGAGAGTGCCATCTATGCATGTTAATATCAGTAAATATATTGTTTTCTTTCTTTTAATAGCTTACTAGTATTATTTGTTCCTGAAATTACAGGCCTGAATCGCTCAGCTTCTCTGTATTATTTCCCACATGTCAACAATTCCTGTTCTGCTGATGGTTCAGTGTTATCATAGGGATATTAGTGGATCCAATCACTATCCACTTAAATGTTCGTTCATATTTATAAAGAACTACTACTATTCAAAGCAGTGTTTACCGTCTTATACTACTGGAATATTGAGGCCTACACCATATTATAATTTGGGTATTGCACCTCCAGCCAAAGACTAAAAAAGTTGTTTTGGCTAGAAACCTGACTTATACCAAGTCTTTCTTTCCAAGCTCTCCCCACCGGTTCAGGACCAGGCAGTTTAGTCCTTTTTAGCACACGTTAGTTAAACCGTTTTAACCTTTCAATTTGTGGGGCCAGCAACATGATTTTAGCAATGTTTTCTTCGTGATCAATGCAAGTTTATTTTTTTTATCATTTTTTAACGCATAATTTTGTGATTTTTACTATTTTTAGCCTTCGGGTATGTTCACACATAAACTCAAAAAAGTCTGAAAATACGGAGCTGTTTTCGTAGCAACTCGCGTTTTTCGCAGCGTATTTTACTGCCTTTTTTGGAGCTGTTTTTCAATGGAGTCATTGAAAAACGGCTCCAAAAACGTCCCAAGAAATGACCTGCAATTCTTTTGACGCGGCGTCTTTTTATGCGCCGTATTTTGAAAATGACGCGTAAAATGACGCCTCGTGGGAACAGAACACCGTAAATCCCATTGCAAGCAATGGGCAGATGTTTGGAGGCGTAATGGTGCCGTTTTTTCAGGCGTAATTTGAGACGTAAACGGCCCGAATTACATCTGAAACCACTGCGTACACATACCCTTACAGTTTAAAAAAATCTTTATAAAAATTATAATTTTTTTTGCTTTTTATCTATTTTTTTCTGATAATAATATAGTGTTACCCATGGACTTTTTTTGTGTGATCGTCATTGTCTACCATAAATTTTGATATATTACGTCTATTTTTGGTTAATTGGGTCAGTGAAGCGTTACGCCAATGATTGGCAGGGGGAGTGTTTTATGTGTCCATTTTATTTTTACTTTTTTTTTATTATTATGGCTTGTCCCTCTAAAATCAGAAAAGACCTTTGGGGGACTTTACTTTTCCACTATAACTTAGGTTGCACAGCAGCCCTAGTTACAGGAGAAATCGGCCTTGTAATAGTGACTATTGTCACTCTTACGCTTGTGCTGGGTTTAGTTAGATCCAGCAGCAGCCGCCTCCTACTGGGATCCTGGCGATCATGTGACCAGTCACATGATCACCGAGACCAATAGCTGCCTCTTCCTCTATTTTTATACACCGCGCTCATTGAGCGCTGTGCGCGTGACTACAGAGAAAACAAAAGCAATGCAAATGGCTTCTGTCTTCTCTCCAGACTCCCGGGCAGTCTCTGGCTGCCGAGCACCCGTCATTTAACTGCCCATTCACTCGGGCAACAAGCTTTAACCTGCGCCGTATAGATATACTGTATATACAGTGGGTGGTCTGGATCCTGTTAAGGAAGGGCATTTGATAATCCGTACTGTTCTGGTCCCAGTGTTAGGGCTCACAATAGATGAGAACAGGGGGGAGGAACGAAATGATTTCGCCCATTTTAGAAAGTGAGTGCAAATGCTTATCAGGAGCTTTTAAGTTCGGCTTTGGCGTCTCCAAAGATACGCCTGGTTTAACCCCATCCTTTTTTTTAGGTTTATCGTGTTATGAGCTAATGTATTAAGGTGTATTGGCAGATGACTTGGGATTTAGATGAGTTTCTCGCTGGAAATCAAGCACACATGAAATAAAAAAAAATGATAGTTTCATTTTGTAGAGCAGTTCAAAGTGGAAATTAAACTACTTTATTGTTAGAAGAAAAAAAAATCCATTTTGATCACTGTGTTCCACGTGCTTAGAATGTATAATTGGCCAGTAAGATTTGGCAACAACATGCCAGTTTGCTCTCCAGGCTTTGATGTTGGACCAAGTTTCTTTTTTTTTTTTATTCTTCATGTTTTCTGACCCTTTACAGGAACACTGTGCTGTGTTTCTTGCATGTGTTCTACATAATGCATCATTAGTAAAGAATCCGGAGTTACAAGTAGCATGTGTATCTTTTCAGTCTTTGATCCAAAATTATTATTAAAATAGAAAGCTTATAAACATACTTTTATCTGAAAATGTAAAGAAAAAAAAACTGCAAGAATAGGAAATAATAGGTGAGAGGAAAGTATATTAATTCATATGCTGTGCAAGTCATAAAATCGCTTTAAACATATTTTATTGGTCGCTAGTAAAAACATTTATAGAATATTACCTTTTTAAGCTTGCCCAGTTTTCAATGTTTTGAACTTTTTTTTGTCCAGATGCTCATTGAGCATGAGTCTTCAAAAGGATTATTTGGACTAATAGGGTAAAATGGAATTCCGAGTCCAAATTATGAAATCTGGGAGAAGTTCAAACAATGTCTTAGGTAGGGAATGTGTCGCGCACTCCATAAATTATACAAAATACCTAAATCGAGACAAATCCGTTAGTTTACACCACTTGTAACCCCCCGTGTCATACTAGCCCTGCACATTTGTTTTTCTTTTTTACATATATCATTTATTTTTATTAACTCCCATGGCCCTTTATATTATAAAAGGATATTGCAAACCTGCATGGCTCCACAAAGAGTAAACCTCCATATACTAGCTCAGTAGCATACCGATGACCACCCCCTTCTATGAGTCAAATGCATACCTGTAAATATATGATGTAATATTAAAGGGGTATTCCACTTTTTAGCCAATTAATGTCATTTTTTGTATAGTGAAAAGTTATACAATTTTCCAGTAGACTTTCTGTATTAATTCTTCTCGGGTTTTAAAAATCTCTGCTTGTTGTTATTCAGTAGGAACATTTGTTGTTTTCTTCCAGTAGATGAAGTTCTGTCCATGGTCATGTGATAGACACACAGGTGCTGGGATCGTTAGAAGACACAGCTCTGATGCACATACTGTAACGAGCCGTGCACCTGTGTGTCCATCACATGACAATGGACAGAATTGTATCCACTGGAAAAAAAAACATAAATGTTCCTTGAATGGCGAGCTTATGGTGCATCATGTCCAGCCATTTTAGAATCCGTCCTCCCATGCGTACAGTTTAGCTGTCACATTACTGTGTGCATCAAATAACTGACACCTGTAAAGAGGGAAGAAAGGTTTGTGGAAAAGAAACGTGCCCATCAGTCGTCAAAAGCCTCTACGATGCAAAACACAAGAAAACGCCATGTGGTAGTCTTGATTTTTTTTGTTTTTGTTTTTAATCTTGGTTGTAGTTTTACTTTAAATTGTTTTTCCCATCCTATACATTTATGGCATATCTATGGGACCCATGCAGGTGCCTTATTTGGCTGTTTCCATA
Source organism: Rhinoderma darwinii (assembly GCF_050947455.1). Lineage (NCBI taxonomy): Eukaryota > Metazoa > Chordata > Amphibia > Anura > Rhinodermatidae > Rhinoderma > Rhinoderma darwinii. The sequence continues at coordinate 36,039,653 of NC_134695.1, forward strand.
GGTCCCATAAAAAAGAATGGAGAGAACTGTTCATCCATCTCTCCATTCATTCTCAGCCTGGATGCAGTAGTTGACGGCTGCCTACCCAGACTGGGGGGGGGGGTGTCAGGTGATCCCCGTTATGGAGATAGGCGCGGGTCAAGAAGCTTCTATCAGACATTTATGGCAAATGGGAATAACCCTTTTAAAGGTGTTTTCCCACAATAAACCATTATCACCTATCGACAGGATAGATGATAAATGTATTATCGCTGGGTGCCCCACCAATGGTACCCCCACAATATCTAGAAAGGGGTGTCTCGACCACTGTTCCTCCTCACTGCAAGATCGCAGTGGGGAGAATTTTATGTGGAGCGGCGGTCACTCGTGTACTGCTGCTCTACTCAAAGTCTATGGGGTTGAAGGAAACTGCGAAGTACAACGCTCAGCTGTTTCCAGCAGTCTGATAGACACTGAATAAAGCAGCAGTACACATGCGTGACCACTGCTCCATTTAGAATCTTCACTGTGTTCTATAGGTTGGTGGGGATCAAAGTGGTAAGGCCCCTAGCGTTCACACATTTTTTTACCGATCCTGTGGATAGGTGATAAATTTAGTTGTGGGAAAATCCATTTAAGGCTGATGGAATTTTAATTGACACTTTCATATATGAAATGTTCCATACTAAAAATAAATCGCAAATATACCTGAGCGTATTGTCGATTTTTGGAGAAGGATTATAAGAAAAACATTTAACGTAGCTAGACCTCTATTGGCTGTGCTGATATAGGGACTATATACCGTGTCAGTAAATCTACAAAGTGCAGATTCATCATCCATGGTCCCAGATAACAGAAAGAGGAGGTAATGCAAAGTAATGCTTCTGTACATGCAGACATATCAAGCTGATGGTAGGCATCCTGACGTTTGGACCAATTTAGTCCCAAAACGCGTTGTAAATTATGTGAACAAATATCAACTTTGTACTCAAAAACTGCAATCACAATATACTAAGGATAAATGGGGTCGAAAAAATGTTAAAGTGTAGCTAAACGTTCGACAAACTTCTGACATACCACAGTGACGTGTCAGAAGTTTGGATTGGTGGGGGTCCGAGCACGGAGACCCCCACCAATCTCTACAACGAAGCAGCTGAAGTGCTCGTGTGAGCGCTCATCTGCTTTGTGTCTGTTCGGCTATTTCCTGAAATAAATGTATCGTGTACAAACTCAATACAAAATCTATGAGCCCGTACACCGATACATCGGCTCTCCAGAAAAAGCCGAACAGAAACGAAGCAGCTGAGCGGTCACACGAGCACTTCAGCTGCTTCGTTCCAGCGATTGGTGGGGGTCTCAGTGCTCGGACCCCCACCAATCCAAACTTCTGACATGTCTCTATGACATGTCAGAAGTGTGTTGAAAGTTTAGCTACACTTTAAAAACGTCTTATTGGAAGTGGTGTTACAAAGGTGTCGATTGCAATCATTTTATTTTAAGTGGGTAAATATTGAAAACTTTGAAACTTTATCTAATATAGAATTTAAAGAGGCTCTGTCACCAGATTAAAAATGCCCTGTCTCCTACATCATTTTATCGGCGCTGGAATGTAGTTAACAGCAGTGTTTTTTATTTTGAGAAACAATCTTTTTTCAGCAAGTTATGATCTTTATTACATTTATGCAAATTAGTTTCTTAATGCCCAAGTGGGCATTTTTTTACTTTTAACCAAGTGGGCGTATTACAAAGAAGTGTATGACGCTGACCAATCAGCATCATACACTTCTCTTCATTACACCCAAGCTTGTTTTACTGAACAACGTGATCTCGCGAGACCACGCTGTGACGTCACTTCCGCCCACAGGTCCTTCATCCATGCGTCTGAAGACTGAACATAGATCGTCTCCAGGCGTATGAGAAGTTAGTCGTCGGATCTGCAGAAGCAGCAGCGGAGGAGGCAACATCACACAGTGCAGGTAAGCATATAGAACTCCCTAGAGACAAAGGACCTGTGGGCGGAAGTGACGTCACACGAGATCACGCTATTCTGTGAAACAAGCTTCGGTGTAATGGAGAGACTTCTTTGTAATACGCACACTTGGTTAAAAGTTAAAAAACGCCCACTTGGGCATTAAGAAACGAATTTGCATAAATGTAATAAAGGTCATAACTTGCTGAAAAAAGATTGTTTCTCAAAATAAAAAACACTGCTGTTAACTATATTCCAGCGCCGATAAAATGATATAGGAGATAGGGCATTCTTAATCTGGTGACAGAGCCTCTTTAAAAAGGAAATCAGGCAGAAATTACTCTAATTCTTTGTTATATTTCCGTAAGCGTTTCTTCTTTGTTAAGAGTTTTCCATAGAGCCATATAAGCAAAGATAGTTGATGGCGGGTCCACGATTTCAGAGGAATCCAACGGCAATCTAATGTGCTTGGGAGCTGTCCGTTTGTTCCACAACAAAGTGAAATATTATAGAAGGACCTCAACAAGATGAAAGTCTGGTCAGTTAAATGACAGATACAAATTAAATATAGATAATGTTATTGTAATATACCTAAGATAGTGATAATCTGCCTGCTCACACAGTACAAACCAGCAGCACTCCATGCCAAGCTTCAAAAGCACCAAAAATTTTAGGTGCGTAAAAAGACAGAAAGAAACAAAAGAAGCTGTAATTCAAACCTAATAATTCCCCTCTACAAATCACATGTTGGGTGACATAAAATTTGTGGTAAACTTTGACCATCAAATTGGAGGGGGTTAAGAGGCATGCAACTAGAAAAATAAAAGGAATAGGAAGTCTTTCTTAAAATGAAAGGCTTGAAACATTGGGCTCGGTCAACAGGCTGTCTTAGAGGTGATCTTATAGGGTCATAAAAGAGAGTTCACTCTTCTTCCTGGAAACTACCACACCATTACTGGGTGAAAGAGAAGCTGAGCAACAGTAAGTGGCAGCTTGACCACCAAGATAATATGAACACATTCCTGTCCTGGGATGACAGTCTTGGATCAACAGTGTTCAATTCTACAAGTGAAGACAATAAGTTGGCACTTGCAAGAGAGGATAAAGAATTTCTCAAGGTTATGGACAAAGAATTTGCTCAGGAGGAAGGAGTTCCATTCAGTAAGAGTAGTTAAAGGGAACCTGTCACCAGCATTTCACCTATTGAACTTTACTTCTCCCTCACTGGCCGCTGCTATAAAAAGTTCATTGCCGTTATCCCCTCTCCTAAACTCCTCCTCCGACTGTAAATAACGGTCTGCAAACGTTCCGCGCCTTTTATCGTAATAATCCGGTGTCCCTTTGTGCGCACACACCAGAAGAGGACATCAATGCACAAGCGCGGGATGTTGTATGCTGGGGGAAGGTGAGGAGCTGTCAATCAAAAGTAAGGAGGCGGGGTAAACTCGGAAAGACTTGAGGAATGAAGATTTGACTCTTTTCAAAACGAAGATTTGACTCTTCAAATGAAGATCTGACTCTTTTCTGCTCATTAGCATACGTTTTGGGAACACTAAAAAGCTAAATACTAAAGCTACAGAGCCGACTAAGAAGACAATTATAGGTTATATAGAAATGATTTTTCACCCACTACCACCAGGTATTGCTGGTTTAATAGGTGAAATGCTGGTGACAGGTTCCCTTTAAACTTTGGAATTTTAAAATCATTAAAAAAATAATAAGGATGTAAAGACTATGGACACCTTTTGCTCTAAAAAAAAAGTTTTATTGTTCCTTTGCTTTCTAAATGCAAAATTTAAGCAAATTTCTAAATAGTCTTCGTTAAAAATTGCCTACCATTTTGCTGCTGTAGAGTTTGGGTAACTCTTCATAGCTGATTGTCCTGCAAATTCTGACATAAATCCGCGACAGAACACTTCTCCTGTCATTGGCTGACCATCATTTTCTCTCTCCCCCACCCATCTGTTAGTGTTCGAGATAGCAGTAGGGAGGCGGAGAAGATTGTACACTGTAGATCAGAGTGTAAAGAAGGGGCAGGCATCCAAGTCTTCAGGGAGGGCAGATCACACAGGCTTTCAGTATCAGAGTGCAGATAGGGAGGAAAGCACACATCGCAGTCTGTAAGAGGAGCGGGTGATTCACACAGGCTGTATATAAAGTGTACAGCATACATGGCAAAGGGGAGGGATAAGTCACACAGACTGTGTTTCTGTGTAAGGAGTGAAGAGAGTACCCACTGCAGACCTTGGAGGTGGAGGGAGGGGATGTGAATAAAGTAATTAAATCACGCTGATACATGAGATTTAGGGTATGTTCACACGCACTAATTACGGACGTAATTCGGGCGTTTTTGCCCCGAATGACATCCGAAAATAGCGCCTCAATAGCGCTGACAAACATCTGTCCATTGAAAGCAATGGGCAGACGTTTTTTCTGTTCACACGAGGCGTAATTTACGCGCCGCTGTCAAATGACGGCGCGTAAATAGACGCCCGCGTCAAAGAAGTGACCTGTCACTTCTTTGGCCGTAATTGGAGCCGTTATTCATTGACTTCAATGAATAGCAGCGCCAATTACGTCCGTAATGGACGCGGCGTTCAAGCGCCTGCACATGCCGTTACGGCTGAAATTACGGGGATGTTTTCAGGCTGAAACATCCCCGTAATTTCAGCCGTTACGGATGCCCTCGTGTGAACATACCCTTATTGTAGGCAGCAGCATTCTGGATACACATCTAGCTTTTATTACTGGGAGAGGCAACTTTTTAACTCCATGTAACCACTAACATATATAAAAATATTTTTTTTCCCTGTCAAAGTTTTCCATAGCCTTTGATATCATGTTTTTTTTTTTGTACTAATGGTACTGAAAGTTATAATTATGCTGTGTTATTTCATGAATGTGTAATGAAACCAGCCCACTGATAATCTATTCTCCGCGGGTTTGATTTTGGAAACCTGTGATCACCCGGGGAAGTTACGGCCAGACAATACACTAGTATTACTTGGCAGCCATGCAAATGAGGGTTAGTATCTAGTTAACTTCTTCCAGGCCAAATATCCAACTCCTCTTGTTGGGTCAGGAAGGAATTTTAGGTCACCAATGGGGAACAGTCGGACATGAAGTCTTTAACATATGATATGCCAAGACTAGCGAGTGTACATTCTCCCAATTATATCTATTGTGGGCTCCTTTAGTTGATAGACAGATCGCTAGATAGGTAAACAAGTTTGTATAAAATTTAAAGTACTACTTTGTATTGGCATGTACCCGCCATAATTATTGCACCACGGAATAGTCTTTACCTCCCCAAAATATACAGGGATGGCATGTGAAGGCAGACTTCTAGAGAAGACCGTCTGTGTCTTTCAGAAGGCATCAACACGGTTTCTTTGATGAGCAGCATAAGATCTTGAGTGTTAAGCAATAATTCTTGCACGGTATAATGTACATGGTACCACAGTCCCGCTTTTTCTCATCGCAGTCATAATTTATCGGTGTATCGTGTTCAAGGCGTCTGCTGTTTCAACGTTAGGACACTTTTTTTTTTTTTTTTTTTGGAAATCAACCCAGTCATACGAGCTTGTTTATCTTCATTGTAAGGACAATGAGGCAGGCGATGCCAAAACACATCGAGCTTTGATTTTTCTTAGAATAAAAATAAGCATTTTAGGTCTTCAGCTGGATTGCAGATGTTGGGGCTTTGTAGTTGGTTTTCTGGTTTCAAGATTGCCTTGTGACAATGTTTCCAATATGCGCACAAGTGTCGAGGAGTGCAAGAAAAAAAAAAACAGTCTGTGTTATATTGAAAGGTTATCAAAGATTTCTCAAAATGTCGTTTATTATCCATGAAATCTCTTTTGAGACTTCTGCCTGCTTTATGTTAACATTGCATTGCCACCCACAAAGGCACGTACGTGTTCCATCGGGTGAACACTGCAAATGTAGAATTTGGGGCCAATCTGTTTCTGTTTGTTATCTTTATTGCTGTAAGTTACTATATAGTCATCCGTTAAAATGCAGTATCCATAATGTATTATAAAGCCAATCCTTTAAGTATACTTTCACATATTTTTTAAATTCATACCTGGCACCATGAATAAATGATGTGCCAAGTAAAGCACTGGCATGGCAACAACTGCATAGTGCAACTCTACCATAAAGCATCATGAGCCTAAAATTCCACTTACATTTATAAATTTATGATACTTGATTGCATTTATTCCTTTTGTGTTAGGTGAAGCCTCTATTTTAAGATAATTTTTTTTTAGGTTTACCCCTGTTCCCTGGCGATCAGCAGCCACTACAGGTAATATGTAACATTACATGCCGGCAATTTAAATGAACGGCCATCCATGTAATGCATGGTCATCCAAAGTGGGAGCAGCCATTACAGAACGGCCCTCCATTGTGGCTTATAGAGAGGGGTCTTGAGCAGGGGACTTCTCCCTATGATGTCCATATGTCCTAATAAGGTGTATGGACGGGTTGTCATCATGAAACAACACCTTTTTAAAGCCTAAGGGAGATAAGGAAATAGCCAAGTCACAGAAGCATTGAAGCAAGTTGTCCTGTACATGGATGATACCATCTACTGCCTCTACGACCCGTTCAGTTGTCTTCAAACTCTTCTTTCTTTCATAGGATCTTCAGCTTGCAAGATTGGTGGGGGAGCACAACTATAATCAGTTATGTGACCAATCTTCACAACTCTAACCCCACTGTAAAAATAATATATTAGAGAATATGGATATCATAGTCTCTGGTTGGAACCCCTTTTAGTCAATGTAGAAAGCCACTAAAAACCATGGCTACCACCCTGGAGGACATGTATTACATGGTTGCCCATTCAGCGAAATAAACCCTATGGTGGCTGTATTCTAGAAGAGTATTTTCAAGTTGGGACAATCCATTTGAGCCATCATTCATACTGATATTTGGGAGATCCATGTGTGTCGTTATTCACCTATAACAAGAACAGACCTCCGCACAGGGGAGCAGGGTTTGCCGAAAGTGGAAATGAATTGCAGAACAGGGGAGTAAGGAAACATTCTCGAAGGAAAAGTTGAGGATAATTCGCTACTCCATTATTTCTTTGGTTTATGATGGAAAGAAATCTTATGAAACTAGCAAGTTTTGCAGACATTTTTAAGATGTAAGTCTTCTGCACAAACTACAATTGCCTGCATATAGAAGAAGATGAATCGAATGTGACTGGTGTGTTGCCTTAGCTACACTCCTGTGTAAGGAGAAGAAATTGTCAATTACCTACATGAATGTTGTCAGATAGAAGATATTTGTGGAAATGTTTCATGCTTTATTTCTGCAGTTAATCTTCTTTTTATGATTGGATGATTTGGATTCAATCTACAGTGCTTTTATCTTGGTAAGAAAATCAGGGTGTTGAATAGTGGTATGTGAGATGTTGTGTCTGATGTGTGAATGTTATGATAGTCGGCATCTGTTAGCTGTTTAAGTGTTGCTTCACATGTACTGGTAGAGATGAACAAAGGTAACTATTTCCCAGGTTCTTAAAGCGGATCTGTCATCTAAATATGCTGCCCTATTTAAATGGACACTTACTTTTCCAACAACTTATGATTATCTAATAGTATATCTTCTATACACTCCTCAACATTGAAATTGCAACACCAAGAAGGAAAAGTTTTGGAATTGTGGAAATCACAGGATCGGTAGATATGTTAATCATATGCAAATGATAAAAAAAAATGGAAACAAATATTCCAAACATCTTGATTTATTCAGTATCGAGTATGAGCGCCACGCGCAGAAATGCATGCACTTATACGTCTTGGCGTGCTATCAGTGAGGTTACGAATGGTTGTCTCAAGAATGTTATGCCACGCTGAATCCACTTAGACACGCAAATCATCAAGATTGAATGCTGGCAGCTCCCTTTGCAATTGCCAACCAATGACATCCCAGATGTGCTCGATGAGAGACAAATCCGGAGACGCTGCAGGCCATGGTAACACGTTTAGGCCACGCAGGCTGCTCACAGTAGCATGAGCAACATGCAGACTGGCGTCCTAGTGAAATACCGCTTCTGGGACACTTTGGAGAAATGGCCATACAACTGTTTCCACGACCAAATAAAGCTGTTAGTGTACCTTCGATAAAGACTAAAAGGGTCCGGCTACCGTACAGTTATGCCACCCCACACCATAATCCCGGGAGAAGGACCGGTGTGACGTTCCCTTCGTTAAGGCTTCTCCATGTCGTTGTACACGTGGTCTCCAGACCAATCTCCCACTATCATTGTATTCAAATCAAAAGTGGGACTCATCGCTTAAGAGGATAGACCTCCATTCCAGCCTCCATTGCCGTCTTGCTGTGCACAATGATAGCCTTTGAGAGTGGTGTGGTTTCCTCAATGGAACACCTGTACCTGGACGTCTGGCTCGTAGCCCAATGTCGTGCAAACGCCTTCTGATGGTTTGTGTCAACACTGGTTATCGCCCTAGGCTTGGGATGTGACTCCAATTTCATCACTTGTAGTACAGAATAGATCACTACAGGCCATTCTTCCAATCGGACGATCCATCCATTCAGAGGTTTGCCTCGGCTCACATCTTGCTGTCATTCCCATTTGTTTTTCTCCCAACCTCCGGGACACGCAACATTGAACAGTGATGACATCTCGGCCTAGGTGTGTAGCGATCTGCTGGAGTGATAAGCCAAGGTCTCTCAGTTCAAGGATTCTTTCCCTCTCCGTTTGCAACAAGTGCCGATAACTGGCACGTCGACGATCAGGAGACATCGCACAATCATCCCACACCACTTGATACGATTTTTGAGGTTTCATGTGGCTAAAAAACGTTGCTTTTGTTTTGGCTTTTATGCCCTTCCCACGTGCCACAGATTGGAGATAGCTGCTTGAAAATGTCATCATTTGCAGATCTTAGCAACACCTGCTACTTCCTTGATTTACATAACCTTACAGCTTGCAATTTCAATGTTGAGGAGTGTATATCAAATTTATAACTTACTTACTGTTCTCGTTTAGTTGTTTCATCCATGCAAATTCTGTGTGAAGTTACTGCCACTAGGTGTCTCCCTTCCTGTAATATGCTGTCCACTCTCTGTTGTCAAGCAAAATCTGTCTATTCACAAATCTTCCCATAAAAGTCTATGGAGAGGGAAGGAGGGAGCAGAGAGAGGGGAAACACAGACGCTGCTGCCCACAGTAGTCTACGGAGAGGGGAGGGGAGCAGAAGGAAAGAGCAGAGAGAGGACACACAGATGCTGCTGCCCATAAAAGTCTATCGTGAGAGGAAGGGAAGCAGAGAGGAGACACAGGCTGCTGGTAAGAGTTAAATATCACCCCAGTGCTGTATTCACAGCTAGACCTCTCTGTTTACTCTCATTACTGCTGTGTAATGTCCTCTATTCTGCTTCAGGTTCTATATCTATATGTGATAGATAGAGATAGGAGAGCGGGATTATCCTCTTCTCTGTGTGCAGTCTATACGAGATATGAGAACAGTTAGGCTTCGCTCAGTAGCTCAGAGTAAACTGAGAATTAGTGATCGAGATTGCAGGGGGGATATCCGCTAGCAAAAATACAAATACAAGTTATATAATGGCAAGAAATTGTTATTTCTCATGTACACACCTATGATAGCTTATTCTGAAAAGTTAGGTATGCTTTAAAGGCAGCATATTACAGTTACAGGTCCTACCTCCTAGTAGCCAATATGGCACAAACATTTTTTTGTGCCTTTTGGCTAATGGGAGTGCAGAAGGAATGCATCAGACTCCTAGTTACTCATAGCCTGTCAATCACCAGCCTGAAGGGTGAGTAGAGGTGGGGGGGGGGGGGAGTGCTCCCCTCATGAATACAGCACTCATAACTATGAGTTTGTTTTTTTCTTTTGTGCCTATTGGCTGCTAGGTGTACGGACCTGAAGCCATTATATGCTGCCCTTACATCTAGAAACATATTCAGCTGACATACCCATTTTAGGGTATGTTCACACTGAGTTTTTTTAACAAGTTTTTTTACGCGGGAACCGTGCCGCAAAACTCCAAAAACCGGACGAAAATGCCTCCCATTGATTTCAATGGGAGGCGGAGGCGGTTTTCTCGCGGGAGAAAGAAGGGACATGCCCTATCTTCGCACGGTTACTCCTCTGACCTCCCATTGACCTCAATGGGAGGCAAAGAAAGCGTATTTCGCGGCGTTTTATGATCGCGGCGCTCAATGGCCGCGGACAAAAAAACGCAGCGTAAAACGCTGCGAAAATCGGCGTGCAGGCAGAGGAAAATCTGCCTCAAATTTCCAAACAGAATTTTGAGGCAGATTTTCCGCCTGCAAAAAACTCCATGTGAACCTAAAATCTGAAGTTGTAAGAGGAAATTAGAATTTATAATAAAGCATTAATTACCTGTGTTGGGAATCGTTTTTTTTATTAAAGGTACAGTCAAAAATTAGAATTTAGCTATCCCATTGTTTTTGTACATTTTCCTTATCTGTACATTGTACAAGCTTTCCGCTGCTTTGCAGCTGCTGTATGGTAGCTGTGTATGGTTTCTATAGTGTAATTGCTCATATTATCATTCGCTTTCCCTACCCAAATATCATGCACCCAGTCTAAACTTCACCTAGGATACGTAAGATTATAAAATGGTAGTCACCCAACTCAATAACAATAAGCAATTTTGACATTAGCATAATACAGTTTTAAAGCATAGGTTCAGACTCGCAGAAATTTATTGCACAGCTTTTACAAAAAATTCTCAGTTGTTCCTTAGCAAAACAAATGGCTACGTTTTGAAAAGTAAACTCCACTTTTGAGGAATATTTCATTCCTAATAAAATCTACAAAAAAATGAGTAGCTTAGTAACTACTTTCCTTTTCTTGTACTAGTTTTTAGCCGTCTTGTTTTTTGTCACTATTTACACTCCATGTGAAAATAATAATTTGGCTGGTTCCTTTTTGAAATCTTTACGTAGTTTAAATTGTCTTTAGAAGAAAGTCCTATAACTTCACTTGCCTGGCAATTAAAGCTTAGCTGTTTAGTCCTGCCCTATTAACTATATCTGACCCACATTAGCCAGTCCCAGCCATAGATAGAGAGGGGCACTGTTGTCCCTGGTACATGTTCAATGTTGTTTTTGTATTTCTAGATTTACTATCCCTTTAAATAACTGTGAACTAGACCAGCTCTAAATTTGTAACCTATACAGATCTCAGGGTAAATGGCTGCATTAGGTGTAGGGTTTGTTGTACGTTTATATATGTGGGGTATAGGTATCTACGGATAAAATGTCCATTGAGTAACTGTTATACATGAACAATCACTTCTTGCCTTCAACTAGATTTTCCAAAAATCAATGTTCGAAAGCTGGATCCTAAGGCCAGGGCTACACCTAGACTTTTTGTAGCACTACTGATTGATCTTATCCCCCCGCCCAACATTCCAAAAGCCATAACTTTTTTTTCTTTTTCCATCGATAGACATATGAGGGCTTGCTTTTTGTGGGATGAGTTTTTCACAACACCATTTATTGTACGATATAATGTACTGGGAAAAATGTATTTGTGGGGTAAAATGGGCAAAATACAGCGATTCCTCCATTGTTTTTTAGGTTTCATTTTTATGGTGTTCACATTGCAGTAAAAATTACATGTGATCTTTATTCTGTGGGTTAATACGATTACGGCGATACCAAATTTTATATATATATATATATACACTACCGTTCAAAAGTTTAGGGTCACTTAGAAATTTCCTTATTTTTTAAAGAAAAGCACAGTTTTTTTCAATGAAGATAACATTAAATTAATCCGAAATACACTCTATACATTGTTAATGTGCTAAATTACCATTCTAGCTGCAAACGTCTGGTTTTTAATGCAATATTTACATAGGTGTATAGAGGCCCATTTCCAGCAACCATCACTCCAGTGTTCTAATGGTACATTGTGTTTGCTAACTGTGTTAGTAGGCTAATGGATGATTAGAAAACACTTGAAAACCCTTGTGCAATTATGTTAGCACCGCTGTAAACAGTTTTGCTGTTTAGAGGAGCTATAAAACTGACCTTCCTTTGAGCTAGTTGAGAATCTGGAGCATTACATTTGTGGGTTCGATTAAACTCTCAAAATGGCTAGAAAAAGAGAGCTTTCATGTGAAACTCGACAGTCTATTCTTGTTCTTAGAAATGAAGGCTATTTTATGCGAGAAATTGCCAAGAAACTGAAGATTTCCTACAACGGTGTGTACTACTCCCTTCAGAGGACAAACAGGCTCTAACCAGAGTAGAAAGAGAAGTGGGAGGCCCCGCTGCACAACTGAGCAACAAGACAAGTACATTAGAGTCTCTAGTTTGAGAAATAGACGCCTCACAGGTCCTCAACTGGCAGCTTCATTAAATAGTACCCGCAAAACGCCAGTGTCAACGTCTATAGTGAAGAGGCGACTCCGGGATGCTGGCCTTCAGGGCAGAGTGGCAAAGAAAAAGCCATATCTGTGACTGGCTAATAAAAGGAAAAGATTAATATGGGCAAAAGCACACAGACATTGGACAGAGGAAGATTGGAAAAAAGTGTTATGGACAGACGAATCAAAGTTTGAGGTGTTTGGATCACACAGAAGAACATTTTGTGAGATACAGAACAACTGAAAAGATGCTGGAAGAGTGCCTGATGCCATCTGTCAAGCATGGTTGAGGTAATGTGATGGTCTAGGGTTGCTTTGGTGCTGGTAAAGTGGGAGATTTGTACAAGGTAAAAGGGATTTTGAATAAGGAAGGCTATCACTCCATTTTGCAACACCATGCCATACCCTGTGGACAGCGCTTGATTGGAGCCAATTTCATCCTACAACAGGACAATGACCCAAAGCACACCTCCAAATGATGCAAGAACTATTTAGGGAAGAAGCCGGCAGCTGGTATTCTATCTGTAATGGAGTGGCCAGCGCAGTCACCAGATCTCAACCCCATAGAGCTGTTGTGGGAGCAGCTTGACCGTATGGTACGCAAGAAGTGCCCATCAAGCCAATCCAACTTGTGGGAGGGGCTTCTGGAAGCATGGGGTGAAATTTCTCCCGATTACCTCAGCAAATTAACAGCTAGAATGCCAAAGGTCTGCAATGCTGTAATTGCTGCAAATGGAGCATTCTTTGACGAAAGCAAAGTTTGAAGGAGAAAATTATTATTTCAAATAAAAATCATTATCTCTAACCTTGTCAATGTCTTGACTATATTTTCTAGTCATTTTGTAACTCATTTGATAAATATAAGTGTGAGTTTTCATGGAAAACACAAAATTGTCTGGGTGACCCCAAACTTTTGAACGGTAGTGTATATATTTTTATTTTTTATGTTTTACCACTTTTACAAGGACAAAACAAATTGTTAAAAATAAAATTTTGTTTTGTGTTGCAATATTCTGAGAGCAATAACTTTTCTTTATTTCTCTGTCGATTGAGTGATATGAGGGCTTATTTTTTGCTAGACCATCTGTATTTTTTATTGGTGGCAGGGCTTAATCGAAATACAAAGATGGCAGACCTGGGGGCATTAATAGGCCCCAGGCTGCCATGTCAACCATCTTCATCCTGTTATTGTGTCACGTGGGCGTCGATGGAACACCAGAGGGGGCCACTCCCTTGTTTCTATCCGCTATGGTACTGCGGTCGCTGTTGACTGCGGCATCTAAGGAGCCAAATAAGCGGGATTCCGCTCATTACACTGAAGTGTTGGCTGTAATATACACTGACATGCTTGTTTTATCCAACCAAGGACCACATCTGCATGGAGTTTGTATGTTCTCCCCGTGTTTGAGTGGGTTTCCTTCCGCACTGCAAAAATATAGTGATAGTTTAGATTGTTCCACTGGGAACAGTAAGTGATGACGACTTCTGTACAGCGCTGCAGAAGATGTTGGCGCTATATAAGCAAACTAAATAATTATTCCTAGAAAGCTCCGTCAAGCACATCTGCAGGAGTCCATTACCAATAAATGTGGCTTTCTCCTGCACAGTCCTTCATGTTTCCCACATCATGTATCTCTTTATTCAGTCATGTGTTGTTTGGGTTCACATGTGTGTATCATTGGTAAAACCAAGTCATAATTACAGTAATAACAGATCAATCTGCAGACAGTCTGGCAACCTTTCTAACAAGAAATTACAGTATACATGACATTCGCAAATGAGATCTCATTACCATGATGAAATAAGTGCTACCTTTCTCCACTAGACTTTGTGATGGGAATCGCTGCTCCGCTGTCATTTTCTGTCTATCTCTTTTTACATGCTGCATCATTCACCTATATAAAGTATTCTTTTCTTTTTTTTTTTCTTCTTTGAAACATAGGACAACCATCAAAGAGAATGTTGTTACGATTAAGCTCCAAAAACAGCTAGCAGACAAAAGCAGGGCTTTTACAGAGATGGAGAGCAAGTTTCATCTGCTTCAAGAAGTAAGTTTCTTTTTAAATTATAACTATGTTGCAGGGTTTTTCCTCCATATACATTTATGGCATATCTATGAGATACACCATTAATATCTGATCCATGGGGGGGTCCACGTTGGGTTCTCACCTTTTGCTAAGGCAGAGGGGTAGCGGCACACCTTCAAGTACCGTACAACGTTAGCCGTTCTAAGCTTTGTCCTGGGAGCCTAGTGAAGTTGTTTCTACAGAAATGCCAGATCTGTACCCAGCTTATTTAGAGAGTATAAAATATTAGTTTGCACACTTTATTATTTAGGTATTCTGTAAAATGTATTTCTCTACAGTGGTTGCTACAGTGAGGGGTATTATTTACATATACTTAGTTCTATAGATGAGAGCATTATATGAATGTGCAATTGTGGATCTTTCTACTAATAGGGCCTATGGATGTTATATAAGGGGATGGACCTCTGCTCGGGATCCCCCTCAATGAGCCAGAATGAAGATCTTCAATGGACCTGAACCGTCTATGCAGGGGTATTACATAGCCAGGGGTGTCTTCCCCTGATGATAACCACTGAACATTGGGGTTTATAGAAAACGGTGTTTATCAGACAACAAACTTCCATTTAAAAGGGTTCTCTTTAAACATCCTGGTCTGATTTCAAAGGATAGTCTGTGAAAGTCCTCAGTTAACTGACTTCGTAGAAACATCAACCTGCCAGACCCCATTTATTTATATACTCTGTTCAGCCATAACGTTAAAAACACCTGCCTAATATTGTGTTGTCCCCCTCGTGCCGCCAAAACCGCTCCAGTCCATTGAGGCATGGACTCTACAAGACCACTGAAGGTGTCCGGTGGTATCTCGCACCAAGACATTAGCAGCAGATCCTTTAAGTCCTGTAAATTGCGAGGTGGGGCCTCCATGGATTGGGCTTGTTTTTTTGCGAAGTGGCAGGGTGTATTACCTTGCTAAAAGAGTCCACTGCCTTTAGAGAATAACATTGCCATAAGGAGGTGTACTTGGTCTGCAAAAATGTTTGGTATGTGTCAAAGTAATATCCACATGAATCCCAGGACCTAAGGTTTCCCAGTAGAACATTGTCCAGAGCATCACACTGCCTCCGCTAGCTTGCCTTCTTCCCATAGTTCATCCTGGTACCATCTCTTCCCCAGGAAATCGGCGCACATGCATCCAGCCGTCGACATGATGTTAGTGAAAATGTGATTCATCATTTCAGGTCACCTTTTTCTGGGACCGGAAGCGCTAGCCTTTGCTTTCTATTCATAGCAATGAGTCTTGGGTGCCCATGACCCTGTCACCAGTTATTTTTCAATGGACCTCTTTTGGTAGGTACTAACCACTACATACCGGGAACCTGTCATTTTGTAGATACTCTAACCCAGTCGTCTAGCCATCGCAATTTGGTCCGTCACTCAGATCCTTACACTTGTTAATTTTTTCTGCTTCCAACACATCAATTTCAAGAACTGACTGTTCACTTTCTGCCTAATATGTCCCATGCTTTGACAGGCGCCATTGTAACAAGATAATTAATGTTATTCCTTTCACCTGTCTTTGGTTTTAATCTTATGGCTGAATGATATACATATGCACCTTATATATATTTTAGTGCTTTGAAAAAAGAAACCGGAAATATTCCTATATACATAATTTTTAGACTATTAATATTTATGTGTCCCTACTTTTGATCTTTGAGCATGGCATTTGCATTCACTGCTTTATGCAGCGCTCTGTTCATGGAGAGGCATTTATTCATTAGATCTTTCTTATGTCTTGCCTTGTCCAGAAGTGTGGAAAATTAAATAGTCATTCCTCCTTTTTATGTTTATGAAGAGTATTTTTAATGCCATTCAAGTAAATGAAGAGACATTTTACTGTCTTTAAAAGTGAGCCAAAGGCTTATGTGCCCCTTTCAAGCATTGTGTATCGATTTTCTCTAAAGTGATACATTTACAATACTGCCTTCCTTTACTGTCGGCTTGTGTATAATTCATATGCCTTGGGCTTGTATACTCAGCTTTCCCATTGCATCCCAGAGCTGTCATTGGCCCATATTCTTCTTTCCTGTTCTTCATTGATCTCTGGTTGATGCTGATATTATCATGCTCATTAACATATTGAAGCCTTCATCACAAGCTGCATATGTCAATGGGAAAAGTAGGCACAACATTAAAGTGAATGTATCTTCGGAAAATGACATATTATTTCAGTCCGGTTTTTATCATAAACATATATTTATTTTTTTTGGTCAGCACAGGCTGGGCGGTTTAATGACCGTGCTGTTGGGCTGCTGGAGGTCTAGATAAGGCAGTAAAGTATTACTATACACAGATAAGTCTCTGTAGGCATCCCCTCTGCCATTTTCTGGTTGGGGGCTGTAATTTACCAGTTCATGTGGACCAATTTTCCCCAACCAGTGGCTTGGGAGCCACATATGGCGCTCGGGCTCCTTGCATGTGGTTCCCCACCAGCTGTAGAAACTATCGTGCACTAGCGGCACCAAGGATGTCATAGCATTACTAAACCTTCATACTAGGGTCAAAACTATATCACCGGCAGTTAAAGGGGTTTTCCCATAATTAATACTTATCACCTATCCACAGGATACGTGATAAATATCTGATCGGTGGGAGTCCGACCGCTGGGACCCCCACCGATCACGAGAATGGGCGTACGTTGCCGTTTCTGGGAGACCCATATGAATGGAGCGGTAGTGCGCATGCTCGACTGCAGCTCCATTCATTTCTAAGTGGCTGTCGTAGATAGTGGAGAGGCAGCCCCATAGAAATTGATGGAATGGTGGTCAAGCATGCACACTATCGTTGCATTTCTTGATGGCCTCCGAGGAACATAAGCCAGTTCTCGTCATCGGTGGGGATTCCAGTGGACGGGCCCCCACCGATCAGATATTTATCACCTATCCTGTAGATAGGTGATAAATAATGATTATGGGAAAACCCCTTTAACACTAGGGTAAAAGCCATATCGTTAGGTCATATATTTAATGTGATTTTTCTCTTTCACTATTCAATGAGGCTCAACATCATCCGTCATATTTGAAAGTGGTTTGCGACCTACAAAAGTTAAAGGACCACTTCTGTAGAGACTAATAGTCTAAGACGTTTTAAGTAACTCCCATTCATAGCTGCTGCGATAAAGTACACTTACCCTGCTGCCTCTAAATACAGACATTCCAGGAAGGTAGTGTGTGCCTCCAATAAGTTTATAAAAATGAAAAATAAACAGCTACAACGTTTGAAAAGAAAAAGAGCAAACACATTTACCCCACTAAAGGGAAGGTTACACGTAGCGGCCGAAGTGCAACCACGATACTGCCGAAAACAATGCCGACACGCGGTTTAAACCTAAGATAGGTACTGTTGTCTGTGCTCACCAGGTCCATGTGTATAAAATCCCAGTACTCCTTTGGCAGTAGGGGTCTGCTCCTGATTCCTGCCTGGGCTGGTGATTATCTGGGGATTTTGTTTGGTAGCAAGTGGCATCTGTATGGCATCCTCGCACGCACCAGCAGTGATGTCACTTGGTCCACTCTCTACCCTCTTAATATTTCAGGACTTCTTGTTTCCCGAACAAGGTGTGTCCACTTCTGTGGAGAACTTATAGTCTAGCTGCAGGCATCTTTAAATAGTCCTGGTCTCCTTTTAGTATGTACGTTAGTGTTAGGGTATGTTCACACGCTTAACAAAATACGGCTGAAAATAAGGAGCTGTTTTCAAGGGAAAACTACTCCTGATTTTCAGCTATTTTTTAAGCAACTCGCGTTTTTTGCAGCGTTTTTTACGGGCATTTTTAGGGCTGTTTTTCTATTGAGTCAAAGAAAAACGGCTCGAGAAGTGACATGCACTTCTTTTTACAGGGCGTGTTTTTACTGGATGTTATTTGAAAATGAGGCGTAAAATAATACCCCGTCGGAACAGAACGCCGTATTTCCTATTGAAATTAATGGCCAGATGTTTGTAGGCGTTCTGCTTCCGATTTTTCAGCCATTTTTTGGGACGTTTACGGCCCAAAAAACGGATGAAAATAGCCCGTGTGAACATACCCTAATCTCTGCTCTTAAATTAATATCGAGCACCAATTTCAGCTAGTAAAAGGAGAAAAGAACTATATATACTATTTCCAAAAATGACCGATCTATTGGAGGGAGTTTAATGTAAAGGATTTGTTTGCTGTTCTGTATTTATAAAGTATTTGTGTTTTTTTACATTTGCTCCAGAATTTAAAAACCATGAAAGCAAGTCAAGAAGCTTTTGTGAATGAAGTGGAAAACCTTAACAGCCAGCTCAAAGAAGAACGTTTGAAGAGCTTTCACCTGGAGAAGCAAATGACGTCAAACACCTTCTCCCAGCGAAGGGTGGAAGAAGTTGGTATCAATTGTTATATATATTTTATATTTTCAAGCAATGGCTAAATTGACATAATGCCGGTGAAAAGGAAGAGCTGTAATCCATAGATACAAATATATTGCAACATTGTCCCAATACTAAAGTTAAATGCATTTCTGGTTGCCATTGGTTACAACACATTGGTATATACATAGGGGTCAATGTCCTTTTTAGAAAATAACACTGTGTGACCTAATTCTATCCTACATTATCCATTTTATTTTAACCTTTTTTTTTCTTTTCTGATTCTTTTTATACAGATTTTTTTTTTTTCACTTAGCGGGGTTTAGTTACAGCACATTTCTTGAGCTAGACAAGGAAATCGGGATTATGCATGCCATATCCATTTAATAATTCAGCCACTCTGCATTTCAGTGCGTGTCACAGTTCAGTGAAATGAAATCATATAAAAGAAGACATCTTTGTTCTGTCTAAAAGCTAAGCCAGTCTTTTTTTCTCTGCCAGTGGTTCTCTTTGGCATGTTTTAAAGAGCTTGTAATTGAAATTTTGCATTAAAACAGATGAGTTGATTCAACTGTGGCAGAGGTTTTAAAATTCACATCTCCTGTCAACACTGTCATTAGAGGGTTTTTTTTTCGTTTATTTTATTCTACTTCTATTCATCCTTTTATATGTGAAGCGGTTACTGTTGTTGGTTTACCACGTGAGTTCAGAAAATTCATATTTATGAATGTCAATTAATATGGTGGGTTGTATATATGGTAATCTCAAATATGAATTATTTACTAAAAGCACAGTACTACACCCCTCTACTAAGGAACATAGCCTACATGTAATGAACGCTTTATATGTGAGGGGAGGTTTATCTGTTATCATTTTACATGTAAATGTATTGATTCTGAGCGCATATATTGTGTAGATGACCCAAAGCGATTGCTTTCTTTTGAAGGGGTTGTCTCCTAAAAACAACCCTGTTTGTAATTTAAGCCAGCCCAGCAATAAATTGTTATTGCCAGGGGAAATTGCAGCCCGCCATACATTTTGCCTTGAGCATGGACTTCAGCGGGAATGTAGTAATTCATGCCGGCCTTTCTAATAAATGGCCGACCATGGAAGGGCTTAGTCAGCCGGAGCCCCTCTGTGACGTCCATATGTCCGAAAAGGAGACAATATTTTCTTAAAACGGTTGCAGCAATAAAAGTTTAATTTAATCTGACAAGTTAGCAAAATAGCTGTTGCCACTGGGTGTTACCATTCCCCTTGAAATTGGGGCATGTCCCTACATAGTCTGACATTGTCCATTCAGTGCTTCGGTCCTGTGCACACGACCGTAAAAATCATCTGTAATTGCTGACAATTCCGGACCCTTTCACTTCTATTGACCACAGACACCTTTCTGTATATATGTGGGCAGGTGTCCGGGCCGTAGAAGTGTATCGCAAAAAATAGGAAATGTCTGTTGGTTTGCTTTTTACGGGTCGTGCTCCCATACTTTATATGGGAGTACGACCCGCAAATGCGGGTGGCTGTCAGCGGTCAGCCGTACTCGCAATCGCGGGCCTTGATTACGGGTACGGCCATGTCATGAGGACTTACACTTGCACACGACTGTTCCCGTAATCATGATTACGTGCATGGCCGGCCGCGGACAGCCATCTGCATTTGCGGGCCGTGCCCTCATTCTAAAGTATGGGAGCATGGTCCGTAAAAAGCAAAAAATAGAACATGTCCTATATTTTGCGGAGCCTTTCTATGGCACGGACACCTTCCCGTAGTTACGGACTAATTCTACGGGGCCTTAGACTGGGTAAGGGCTTATCCTATTGACTAGTGAAATATTACTTCCTGGTTGTCTATTTAAACATTTCCAGGACAAAGTTAACATTCCTAAGGATGAGTGTGAACGATCCCAAGTCTGCGGACATGTATAGGCATTATTGTGCGGTATTTGCTCACCTGTTATACTATCGGGATGAAAACTTTTTATAATGTGTTACAATATTCTTATGTTTTCTCTTAGCTTCTTGATCGAATCAGTGACTTGGAGAAGGAACGTGATCTCTTAAAGGAAAATTCTGACAAACTATTTAACAGGTATGAACATTGGCATGAATTGTTTGTATGTTTTCTGCTAAAAGCCATAAATTCCTCTTAACCCCTTAGTGACCAGCCCATTTTAGGCCTTAATGACCAAGCTATTTTATTCGTTTTTCTATAGTCGCATTCAAAGAGCTATAAAGTTTTTATTTTTTTCGTCTACATAGCTGTATGAGGACTTGTTTTTTGCGGGATTAGTTGTGCTTTTTAATGGCACCATTTTTGGGTACATATAATTTTTATATTAACTTTTATTAACCTTTTTGGGGGGGATTATAAAAAAAAACTGAAATTTCGCCATTGTTCTATGCGTTTTTAAATTGACGCCGTTCACTGTGCGACGTAATTAACATGTTACCTTTATTCTATGGGTCGGTACGATTACGGCGATACCACATATGTAGAGGTTTTTTTATGTTTTACGACTTTTGCACAATAAAAACACTTTTGAACTAAAATTATTTGTTTTTGCATCGTCGCTTTCCAAGAGCCGTAATTTTTTTATTTTTCCATCAATGTAGTGATTTTTTGGGCTTGTTTTCTGCGGGACAAGACGTAGTTTTGAATGGTACTGTTTTGGGGTGCATGGGACTTATTGATTCATTTTTATTATGACTTTTTTGGGGGGCAATGGAAAAAAATTGCAATTTCGCCATGGTTTTTTGCGTTTTTTTTTTACGGTGTTCACTTTGCGGTTTAAATTACATATTAACTTTATTAATGGAGTCATTACGGTCGCGGCGATACCACATGTGTACTTTTTTTTTTTTTTTTTTACGGAAAAAAATGGTTTTATTTATTTTTTTACTGTACTTTTTATTAATAATCTTTATTTCACTTTGATGACTTATTTTATTAGTCCCACTAGGGGACTTTACTGTGCGATATTCCGATCGCTGCTATAATGCTCTGGTATACTTCGTATACCAGAGCATTATTGCCTGTCAGTGTAAATCTGACAGGCAATCTGTTAGGACGTGCCTCCGGCGCGTCCTAACAGGAATATGTCCAGGGCAGACCTGGGGGCTTTTATCAAGCCCCCGGCTGCCATGACACCCCATCGGAGACCCGCGATTTCATTCGCAGGCCGCCGATGGGTGACAGAGGGAGCGCACTCCCTCTGTAAACAAAGTTAAATGCCGCGGTCGCTATTGACGGCGGCATTTAACGGGTTAAACGGCCGCGATCGAAGTAAACTTCGATCGCGGGCGTTGGAGCAGGAGCTCAGCTGTCATCAGACAGCAGAGCCCCGGCTCCTGCCTGCACGGGAGACCCGTGCAGGACTTAGACTAGGCTGACGTGAAAAGGCGTCAGCCTAGCCTAAAGCCCATTAGTGACCGACGTAAAAAGGCGTATTAGTGGGGGCGCTCGCGAGCTGCTAACCAAGATGGCCGCATGCTGAGGTAGCTCCGCGACTCCTGGGCACAACAGCTATATAAAGCAAGCATTTGAGGTGAATTCACTCGCCCTTTTACCCTTCTTCTTCCTCCGGAAGATTTTCTGCCCGGATTGTTCATGGTTCGGAAGAGCGCAGTGGGGCGAAAGGACTCGAAACCGGAGTCCTCCGTCCCTGCCCCCCAGCCCGAGACTGCAACTTCGCCCGCCATGTCGGCAGTTTCGGACGACGATATACAGGCCTCGCCTGAACTCATTGCAGGCTCCCAAGAAGACGGCTCGCAGATACCTGAACCCCAGTTCACCACCAGGGACGCCTCTTTGCTGCAGAAATTTAAACAGCTCCTGCAGCAAGAATTGCAGCTCACCGCTTCTAAGCTGTCGAGAGATCTTACCAAAGAGATACGTGAACTGGGAGCCAGGACGAACGTCTTGGAAACTAAGATGGACGACACCATTGAAGTTTTGAATGCGCACGATGCCGAATTTGATTCACTGAGAGCAGACCTGGATTCTACGATGCTACGTCTAGAGGACTTCGAGAACCGTGCACGACGGGGGAATCTCCGGATAAGAGGTCTGCCCGAGACATACGAGGACCTTAACTCCTCCATTACAGCCCTATTCCAAGAGCTGGCACCGGATCTCCCGGTGGATAGGCTGGAGATGGACCGGGTCCATAGGTCGCTCGGCCCTAAGCGACAAGATGGCAAGCCACGAGACATAGTGGTGAAACTCACTTACTATGCCACCAAAGAAACCCTGTCTCAGAAGGCCAGAGCCACATCATCCCTAAAGTTTCAGGGCCACGAGTACCAAATATTTGCGGATCTTTCTCCGATAACTATACAGAAAAGGCGAAATATGAGAAACCTACTGGCTGTTCTACAAAGTCGTCATATCAAATATCGATGGGGATATCCTTTCAAGCTCCAATTCTCTCTGGCCAACAAGTATTATTCGGCCAGCTCGGCGGATGAGCTTCGGCAAATTTTGGTCACCCTACAGCTTTTGCCGACAGACGCCACCCGATCAAGTCAACTTTCTCAGGAACGTCGTGATGGGCCGCCGCTACGTCCTATTTGGAACAAGGTTCCCCCCCGCAGACCACCTGGAAGATCTGGAACCGTTTATGATATCCGAGATGACCCCGACTGATGGATGAGTACTTTTAGCATGTTTCCACCCTGTATATTGGTTCTCTCGCAGCGGGGACTGATCTATTTTCTGAGAGGCGGGCGGTTGTGGAGGCCATGTTTTGCTGTATCTGGAATAAGTTTGCTGTTTAACTAGATGCAATGTTTATTAACTTGGCACTAACCATTCTTTCTTTTTTTTTTTTTTCTATTAATGTGGTTGTCGTTTTGCTGTCCTGCCGGCTAGACATACTTTGCCTTGCTTTTAGGCGGCACTGTGTGTATGGCCTGCAGGAGGTTGATCGGCAAAATAATTTCATGTGATTGTTACTGTTTTAAGCAACTGCCATTTCTTAGTCCTGTATGCCAGGTTGACCCGGTCCTGCCTTATGCTGACCGGAACGAGGGCATGTTTCCTGGCGGTGGTGCGGCCTGCCTGTCACCCGGTCCCGCGGCGGGCAACGTGGTGTGGCGGGCTATATTTGAGTGCCTTGATTGATGGCTATGTTTAACTTTGGTTATATGATTGAACGCGACTTGGCGTGCCTGGTCCGCCATCTTACTTGGGGCAGAATGTTCTGGAAATTAATGTTCTCTCCCCCTGATCCATACTTCCTTGTTTGTTCTCCCCTTTCTGTCATAACATGGTGTTTAGGTTCACCTCAACAGATTGCCGTTACCACACCTTTGTGCCCAGGTGTTGGCGAACCCGGACTCTATCAGTAGTACCCCCTGTGCTACTGTCCACCCTTTTCGGCCGATTTTCGGACAAAATTCTCTCTTTAAATTTTCAAATGCATATTTGTCTCTACACCCCTTTTTACCTATTCTGTTTCTCCCTCCCCTCTCTTTCCAGCCCTTCTTTCCCTTTCCCCCTGCCGGTCAGAACTCATTATAAAATCATTAGATCATACATATGGCTACTTCTGCCCTGAAAATAATCTCTCATAATGTCCAAGGCTTCAATTCGCCACATAAACGATCGAAGGCATTTCATTTCTACAAAGCCTGTCATGCGGACATTGTCTGCCTCCAGGAAACCAGGTTCTCTGTCGCCTCCAAACCACAACATCTCAGTGCACACTTTCCTGTTTTTCATGGTGCTTATGCCCATGAAAAGCGACGTGGGGTAGTTATTGCCTTCAGAAAGAATCTCCCTTTTCTTTGTAACAAGGAAATTCTTGATCCTACTGGTCGATATGTGATTCTTGTCGGTACTCTATTTGATGTAGAGGTGACTCTAGTGGGATATTACGGACCAAATGAGTTTCAAACAGAGTTCTTTTCTCACTTATTTAAACAGATAGAGGCCAATCGAAAGGGCTTGCTGGTGGTCATGGGCGACTCAAACCTGGTAATCAATCCATCTATAGATAAATCCCCGACCCCGACATCATCCACACCTCAAACTTCCTCGTCTATGTTTAGTGACCTGCTACAGGCTCATGATCTACATGACCTGTGGAGGGAATTACATCCCAATACAAAAGATTTTACTTTTCACTCCAACCCCCACTCCTCTTTTAGTCGCATTGATCACATATTCACGTCTCAGCGTTCATTACCACTATGCTCCGCCGCAAAGATACTTAGTACACCCTGGTCTGACCACAACCCGGTTGAGGTCTCCTTCTCTTCTCTGATCCCACGGGGGCTTTCCTTTAATTGGCGACTAAACGACTCCCTTTTGACATCCAAAGACTCATTTGCACAGATTGAAGTAGCGGTTAAGGAATACTTTAACTTAAATGTAGGTTCCACGTCATCGCCGGTCATACTATGGGAAGCACATAAAGCCACCTTGCGGGGGACTCTCATCAGGTTGGGGTCAATTAAAAAAAAAAACAGAGAAAAGAAGATAACAGATTTATACCGAATATTAGAACAAAAAGAAAATGCTTGGAAACAGACGCCTTCGCTTGCTAATAAAGCGTCGGTTGAGGCTACCAGATTAGAGCTTGACCTTTTATTGACGGAACAGGCTGAACGTAAGCTACGATGGTCCAAACAGCGTTACTACTCGCAAAGCAATAAACCGGGTAAACTTTTAGCACGTCAGCTGCGAGTTCCCGTTGCGCCAAAAGAACCAATTAGATTGCGGACAGCCTCCGGCACAATAACAGCAGACACTAATAAGATTGTTTCCCAATTTCAAACTTTCCTTTCCAAATTATACTCATCCCCCCCACCTTTTGATCCCTTGAAGGCTGAAGGCTTGTTAGCTAATTTGGTTTTTCCAGATATTACCTCCTCTAATCTCGAAGCATTGGAAGCTGAGATATCTGAGACGGAAGTTCAGGCAGCTATCAAGGAATTAAAACCCTCCAAATCTCCTGGCCCAGACGGTTTCTCCCCATTATACTACAAAAAACTTTCCCCGCTCCAAAGCCCATATTTAACCCAACTCTTTAACACTATCAGAACTGGCATAACCCTTCGGACACCAACCCTGTCAGCCCATATTGCAATGATCCCCAAACCTCAAAAGGATGCTCTTCAAATTACCAATTACAGGCCAATATCCCTCCTGAACACTGACATAAAAATTTTAGCTAAAATCCTGGCGGGTAGAGTAAACCGCTTCCTTGACGGGATTATACATGGAGACCAAGCAGGCTTTGTCCCTGGAAGGCAGACAAGCGACTGTACCAAGAGAGTAATATCCCTGGTTACACCTAGCACGCAAGAGAAATGTGGCGTCAATGCTTCTCTCGCTCGACATTCAAAAAGCCTTCGATACAGTATCTTGGTCTTACATGGATTTCGCCTTGGGGAAGTGGGGTTTTGGTAGCCACTTTATGTCATGGGTGCACGCCCTCTACTCCAACCCTACGGCTAAAGTCTGTTACGCGGGCTACCAGTCTGCTTCTTTTCCTATTGAACGGGGCACCAGACAAGGATGCCCTCTATCCCCTATTCTATTTATCCTAGCACTTGAACCCCTAGCCATGCTGATTCGCCAGAATCAGAACATTAGGGGACTGGAGTTAGGGGGAGTGCAACATAAATTGTCCCTCTTTACAGATGATATGCTACTCATGCTCTCCCAACCCCTTATTTCCCTTCCTAACTTAATGCAAACTCTATCAGATTTCGCTGCTATTTCTGGACTTACTATAAACCCCGCAAAATCTATTGCTTTAAATGTTAATCTATCACAACAAACTCTGCATTCACTACGAAGCCATTTCCCCTTCCAGTGGGCCGGACACTCATTGAACTACCTGGGTATCCATTTGACTCCTTCCTATGAGCAGCTGTATACCGCTAACTACCCCTCCCTTATTCGCTCAATATCATCCTTGATGACATCCTGGCAATCTACCTATTTATCTTGGATAGGCCGTATTTCTGCAGTCAAAATCACCATTCTTCCAAAGCTTCTTTATTTGTTTCAAACCCTGCCAATCAAAGTCCCAGCACACATTCTGCGCCTCATCCAGAATCGGATCTCATCTTTTATTTGGAAGGGGGCACGCCCTAGAATATCCAGGACCACCCTCTGTTCACCAAAGGCAGATGGGGGACTGGGGGTTCCGAATGTCTCCAAATATTATCATGCAGCTATGATAGCATCCTTAACTAAATTGCATGCTTCTGCAAATATGCCTCTATGGGTGTACCTGGATATTCCGGAGATGTCGCCAACCCCAATCCAATCAGTGCCCTGGTTACCTCCCTCTTTTCGCTCCTCTCACCTATCACCCCCACTCATGCACATTTTATCGGTATGGGACTCAGTTAAATATTCTAGCAGATTGATCTCGCCGCATCTTCCCCTCCTTTCCCTGTGGCATAATCCCTTGTTCTCCCCAGGTGCAGACAATTACCAAGCCTTTAAATGGTGGTGGTCTAGTGGTATACTCAGAGTCCATCATCTCCTAACGCCCACCCATTCCCGGATTCTCTCGTTCTGTGAGCTTCAGACCTCTCAGCAGATCCCCAACGGCGAAGTGTTCCGATATCTACAACTTAAGAATTGGATTACTTCCCTTCTCCACAACAAGACTGCTTCAGACTCTTACTCACAGTTCGAGCGAATCTGCGAAAACAACCCTAACACTAAAGGGATTATATCAGTCTTATATAAATGGCTCCTTAACAACCCCACACCTGTTCCCCACACATATGTGGATAGATGGCACCGGGATTTGGGGGTGACGCTCGAACCAGCAGAATGGCATAATATCTGGAGTATAGTATCACACTGCTCCATTAACACAAATATTTTAGAATCGGCTTATAAAGTCATGATGAGGTGGTATTTGGTTCCTAGCCGACTTGCACGTGCCTTTCCCACCTACCCCGCCTCTTGCTTTCGTGGTTGCCACTCTCCCGGTGACATGCTCCATATTTGGTGGTCTTGTCCTAAGCTCATCCGATTCTGGAGTAGGGTATTTGGTCTCGCCCAAAGTTTGTTTGGCATTATTATAAGAAGAGATCCGAAGATAGGCCTTCTCCATCACAAGCCCCCAGAGCTCACGAACGCACAATTTCGGTTATTCTCTTATATCCTTTTGGCTGCAAAAATAACTATAGCCCACTCTTGGAAAAAACGTACAGTAACTTTTGCAGGGGTTAAAACTAGAATGGACCAGATGTTTGTGAACGAAAAACTTACAGGAATCTTACTAGATAGGGTTGCCGGTTTTGAGTCGCTCTGGTTGCCCTGGATTAGCTACGCATACCCTCACTTACCTGCCACTATGATCACTGCTTATTAAGTCCAGTGACTTTTCTTTTCATTCTAGATTTCTGACCGGCTTCTCCCCCCTTACCAATCCCAGCTTTCCGCTATATTCTTCCCAACCCTTCTATCCCCCCTTCTCTGTTTCTTGTTTTATAGGATGTTTCCTTTTCATATATTGATCCTGCATTTACTGTCATTACATTCACGAATGTTTGTCATCTTGTTTTTATAACAACATTATAATTCACTGAGAAAAAAGGCGTATTAGTGGTCACTAAGGGGTTAAAGAGGCTCTGTCACCAGATTTTGCAAGCCCTATCTGCTATTGCAGCAGATAGGCGCTGCAATGTAGATTAGGGTATGTTCACACGGCCAAATTTC